>NW_014578842.1:13337-15038 GCF_000485595.1 Priapulus caudatus
CACACACACGCACGCACACACGCACGCACACACACACACACACACACACACACACACACGCACGCACGCACGCACGCACGCACGCACGCACGCACGCACACACACACGGACTTTCCATTCGTTTCGTAATTACGTTTCGTATCACCGCTGGAACAGGAGTCAACGGCGACGGGCACGGGATTGAACATTCACAACATCGTTGACCTATCGTGAGTGGCAGCGGCTGATTGCGGTCGCAGTTAGTTGCTCACACGTGGCAAATGCACTTGGGCAGCAGAAGGGAGCGTAGTCAAGCACTGACGTAACACAATCATACTCGTCCCTCCCTTTCCTCTCAACCTATCTATCTATCTGTCTATCTATCTGTCCATCTATCTGTCTATCTATCAATCTATCTATCTATCTATCTATCTATCTATAGATAGATAGATCTATCTATCTATCTATCTATCTATCTATCTATCTATCTATCTATCTATCTCAGTCCCTCTCTTTCTTATCCCGTCTCTCGCTCTCTCGCTCTCTCTCACTCTCTCTCTTTCTTTTTCTCTCGATGCTAAATGCTCGAAGAAATGTGCGGTCTAAACGCGGCACTGCGCGCGCGCGTCCCTGTTCGAACAAAAGAACGTCTCTGTTCTCGCAGACGATAAAGTGCAGCGCGCGCGTATATGATACACTCGCTACGAAACGTCATCGTTTATAAAGTCACGATTTTATGGTATTCCATAAATCGTTAGCGACCATATAATTCGCAGCCGTATATAGTTTCAATAGCATACGATAACGGGCATGAATCGTTGCAGAGAATGCAACCTGCCGGCACAAAGGCAGAAACAAGGCCCAAAAATAATAATTATTATTATTATTAATATTATATATGGTATCGTATGGTATTTGATAAATTGTTAGGAGCAATAATTATTGTTCGTACCTCGCTACCTCAGACAATTATGATGGGGCATCATAATATTTCCATATTGAAATTCTCTTCCTTTCTCTTTGGTTACCTGTAAATTTGACGCTTTTTCTACTGCGATCCGCAGTGTTTATCTGTCTATTTGATCAACTTTGTCTCTTTCCGTCTTCGATATTGTCCTTTGGAATTTGAAGACTAATATTGACGAGATTACGACGTCCCGAAATATCACTATCATAGTCGTATATTGTATATATCCTACTATATGGCCTACTGGCATTGCTGCTACGACTGTATAGTTGGTAGCAATATTTGCTCACCCGTTTCGAACACGTCCTCTTATCTCTGTTAAAATATAACTGACATTCAAAATCTTCACTCCAGCGCAGTGCCGTGTTTGCTACAATGCTCATACTCACCATTGTGACGTAATCAGTACGAGTGCACTCCCAACTCACAAGCACGCAACCTTTGAACTTTAGAACGTCGCCTTGTTTGCTGAATTGCTGTATATAGTAGCAAAGATTTCAACACCAATGTGTAAGGCAACATCTGTTCATAAACTTGTATGTGACTATCCGTGGTTTGGTTCGTTATTGTCCTTTTTGTTGTTTTGCGCTGTCACGTTTCTTGCCGGTTGCTTCTCCGTTCCTCGTTCTTCTTGTTTTTCTGACACCGCCCGTGTACCTTTGGGTACCTTCTCTCTCTTTCTCTTATGCTCTCTCTTTCGCTGTCTTTCTCTCTATCTCTCTCGCTCTCTCTCTCTCTCTCCGTCTCTCTCTCTC
>NW_014578842.1:15063-18883 GCF_000485595.1 Priapulus caudatus
ACACACACACACACACACACAGCTTCGCAGCAGCACCCCCCCAATTACCACCCATTCTGACAGCGCCACATCACGTGATTGTGACGTATGCTTGGCGCCATTGCCCGGCCGCTAGCTGCGCCTGTGTCCGCCCTATCAAACATATAGATACTCTATTATACTAGATAATTTACTAGGTATTACTATTATACTAAGATATTTACCATATTATTACTATTTATACTAGATATATACTATGTATTACTATGCCATTAGATATCCCTATGATATTTACTACTATTACCAGGAGTTAGATAATATAGGATAAGTATATAGATAAGATAGATGATATTAAGATGATAAGATGATATAATGACTTGATATATGTATGATCGCTATGATATATTTGTATATTATATTTGTATTTATATATGTTTATATTTATATTATATATGATGATAATATATATATGATGATAAGATGATATAAGATAGATAATATATATAATATAGTAGATAATATCCTATATTATCTTACTCCTGATATTACTATATATAACTATAAAAACGAAATAACAATATCAGAATTAACACGTGTGATTTGATGACGCTTGCTGGAGCTCGCGGGACCATGGATGTTTGTCACGGCGCCCGTGACACCTCTGTGACCGACCGACACGTGACATTGCTAATGACCAGCAGTCGACACATGCATCTGTGGACAGACAGCGACGAATTTGTTGACAGTGACAGCTTCAATGACAGGCAGTGACTCATACTGTGAGCGCAGACTCACCACTGTAGGACTATATTATAATGTGACTACCCGGAATAACTAAATTCGTATTTCCTCTCCGAATCACATCAAACCAGATCCGGATCCACTGCCGCCGGATAATGTGGCGGTGTGGTGTGTGTGTGTGCTGTGCCTCGGTGTGCTGTGTGTGTGTGTGGTGTGTGTGATGTGTGTCGTCGTATGTGTGTTGTGTGCTGTGTGTGCTGTTGTGCTGTGTGTTGTGTGTATGTTTGTGTGTGTTGTGTGGGCTGCTGTGTGTGTGTGATGTGTGTGTGGTGTGTTTTCGGTGTGTGTGTGTGTGTTGTGTGTTGTGGATGTAGTGTGTGTGTGTGTGTATGTATGGTGTGGTGTGTGTGCGCGTCCCGTGGTGGTGGTGTTGTGTGTGTGTGCTGTGTGTTGTCGTGCGTGGGTGCGTGCGTGTGGTGTGTATGTGTGTGTGTTGTGCTGTGGTATTGTGTGTGTGTGTGTGTGTGCTGTGTGTGTGTTGTGTGTGTGTGTGCTGATGTTCGCGCGCGCTGCCCGGGCCCAGACACTGCGTGTGTCGTGTGTGCGTGTGTGTATGTGTGTGTGTCGTGGTCGTGCGTGGTGTCTGTGGTGTGGCTGTGTGTGTGTGGTGTGTGTGTGTGTGTGTGTGTGTGTTGTGTGTGTGGGTGTCGTGCGCGCGCGCGTGTTAAGGGGTCGGGGGGGGTTTACGGGCGCTTGTACAGAGCGTTAAAATAGCTTCGTCTTAATACGTAGCGTTTCTAATCAGCAGGATCCCTAATTCCTTCACCCGCGTGCTATCTATTTCATTATCTATTCAGTATCACGTTTTATATGTTTTATAATTATCTTCCAGCCAAGGCCTAACAAAACCCTGGATGCATAGGTAACAGACGCGCACGGCTTTTATTAGTCAATAAATTTCTCTATTAGTATTACTTGGCAACTATTACAGCTACTGCTTCTCCTACTGCTGCTGCCCGCTACTACTACTTACTTACTACTACTACTACTATACTACTCACTACTACTACTACTACTACTACTAACTTACTACTGCTGCTGCTGTACTACTACTACTACTTACTTACTACTTACTACTACTACTTACTTACTACTACTACTACTTACACTTACTACTACTGCCTGCTGCTGCCTGCCTGCTGCTACTTCTACTACTACTACTAAACTACCTACTTTACTACTACTACTACTACTACTACTACTGCTGACTACTACTACTACTACTACTCTACTTACTACTACTACTACTACTCTACTACTACTAATGACTACTACTAATACTACTTAATGTTATTAGTAGACACGATACTGCACGATGACGCTGACGTGACGATAGCTGCGTGAAGCGTAACGCCGTGGCGGCGCGGCAGTGAGAGTGGGCGCCGCCACCACGCGCGGGTGGGGGCCTGCTGAGCAGAAACATTACGGCGGGTTCGGGCGCTCTTAGCGCGCAGTGGCAGATGTGAATCCTCACCGCGCCACCGTCATAAACAGCCTGCCTAAGACAGATAGGCAGTTGTCAGTGGCGTGATCAGTGCGCCGTCGGGCAGCGTGGACGCGGTGGACAGGTTAAGGCGCGCGGGAAAGCTGAGAACAAAGCCAAGCACACCGATGCGCTAGCTAGCTGGCGAGCGTGCCCGGCTGCCTGCCTGCCTCTGCCTACTGCCTGCCCTGCTACTGCTGCTGCTGCTGCTGCTGCTGTGCTGCCTGCCTGCCTGCTGCCTGCTACTGGTGGTGCTGCTTGCTGCTGCCTGCTGCTGCTTGATCTGCTACTGGTTGTAGTTGCTGGCTGCCTGCTACTTTGTGCCTGCTCTTACTGTGCTGCTGCTACTTGCCTGCTTGCCTCTGCTCGCTGCTGCGTGCTGCTGCCGCTACTGCCGTACGTGCTGCTGGCGTGGCGTGCCGTACCGATGCCAGAGTGACGTACGGATGAGAGAGACGCTGACGGACGAGAGAGAGGCAGAGACGGGAGATGTGTGTGTGCGTGCGTGTGTGTGCGTGTGCGTGCGTGTTCGTGCGTGTTCGTGTGCGTGCGTGTATGCGTGTGCGTGCATTCGTGCGCGCGTATGTGTCTGCGTTCGTGCGCGTATGTGTGTGTACCTGCGTGCGTGCGTGCGTGTACCCATGTGCGCGTGCGTGCGTGCGTGCGTGTTTGTGTGCGCGCGTGCGTTTATGTGTGTGTACCTGCGTGCGTGCGTGTACCCATTTGCGTGTGCGTGCGTGCGTGCGCGCGTGTACCCGTGTGTGTGTGCGTGCGTGCATTGTGCTCCTGAACAGCCATGCAGGCCCTCTACGCGCGCATGCTTTGGCTATGTGAGTAGCTTGACCTTCTGCCAAACGTCGTTATGTATTGCCCGCCATCACCTGACTTATGTTCACCTTTCGTCGAACGTCGGCACGCACATAAACCGCAGACACACACACACACACACACACACACACACACACACACACACACACACACACACACACGCACACTACGCTGGAAAAAACGCATTTGCGCGCGCAAAAAAATGTACGGAATGGAGATTCGACACCTTGCTATAGAGTAATAAGGTAGAGTCAACAGTACTCTCAGTGGAGCGCTGACGCACACGGTGACGACCACATATCGGCGGACGAACGGTGACTGGTCTCTCTCTCTCACACACACGCCATTCACGCTGCCCGCCCCTCCTCCTTTCCCCCTCCTCCCTCAGGGCATTCGATCGCCCCCTTCTCGAGAACGCGCACAACGAACCGATTGATGCTGCGAGCGCCTCGGCCTCCTCCTCCTTCCTACGTGTCACTCTCTCCTCCCTTTCTCTCTCCTGTCTCTCTCTCTCTCGCGTGCGCGCTCAATAGTCTGCCGGACAGAGCAGGCGTCCAGGTATTTCTTTGCCCTCGGGGCCGAGTTGGGGCGAGAGAAACACAAGGCGTTGATTCTTCTTCTTCTTCTTCATCTTCTCCGCGAGATAGTGACGCGGCTGAAATGTGGATGAATTTTCGACCGCTGGTATGTGCATGTGTGTGTGTGTGTGTGTGTGTGTGTGTGTGTGTG
>NW_014578842.1:18893-22175 GCF_000485595.1 Priapulus caudatus
ATGCCTCCACCCCTCCTCTTTCCTTCTGCCTTACCAGATGCCCACCCTCCTCCTTATGCCTCCTTTCCTACCACATGCTTCCATATTCCTCTCCCTCTTACCCTCCTACCACTCTACTGCCACCCTCCTCTTGGGAGTTGGCTTCCCTCCTCTTACCTCCTCCGTCTTTCCATTTCCGTCTTCTTTACTTTTTTCGCTTTAGTTTGCGCTCGTTAAGGTCGTTACTGGCTTTGTTTTCATCTCTTTAACCCTTCTTTTCGAATTTAACTGCGTCAGTTGTTAGCCTTCTCTTTTGTTGAAGCTACCACCTGTTTGTTTATTCTCTCCCCCCGCTAGCTTTAGTCTTCCCCCTAGCCTTTCTGCGCGCTCTTTTATATTTTGTTCGGTTTATTATTTGTTTTGCGGCTTTTGTATCTATCATATCCCTTGTTTCCTCACCCCTTTCCTCTCCGCTTTTTTCTCTGCCCCTGGGCAACAACACCCCTCCGGACGTCCTTTCTTCGTTTGGTATTAATGGTGGGATTATTATTTCTCTCGTTGCTTCTGTACGTTTTCAGTTGTGTCTTGGTTGTGGTATTTTGTATCTTTTTTTCCTATTTGTGGTTTAGGGTTTTTTTTATGTCGTTTTCTGCGTTTTAATTTGTCTGTTTTATCTTTTATCGTTTTTTCTCCCTTGTTTTTTGGCCACTCCTTCCGTTTTTCTTTGCTCTTTTTTTTCTTTGGTGTTTATTATTTATGTTTTATTAGTCTGATTATATTCGTATCTATTTTTATTTTATCCTTATCTGTGATTTCACTTTTGTCACATCTTCCTCCTTTTCCCTTACTCGCTTTAATATCTATATGGTTATGTCCCATTTCATTAGGTAAGCTGTAGTCGTTCTCACCAGTCCGCCCCTTATTTTATTTCTTACCTTTCTAGGCCTTGGTCTTTTCTTTTTTCTACGTTACGTATCCTTTCTGTCATCTCTTCTCATCTCTCTCTCTCTCTCTCTCTCTCTCCTCTCCTTCCTCTCTTCCCTTTCTCTCTCTTTCTCTCCCTATCTCTCCTCATCTCTCTCCGTATCTCTCTCTCTCTCCGTCTCTCTCTCTCCTTCTCTCTTCTCGTATCTCTGCTCTCTCTCTCTCCCTCTCTCTCTTTCTCCTCCTCTCTGCATTCTCTTTCTCTCTCCCCTTCTCCAATCTCTCTGTTCTTTCTACACACTCTTATCTTTCGAGCTGCTTCATCACAGTAACATCAGGTTTTAAGGACCGTCAGCAAGCCGTTGCGGATGGTGTACATTGAAAGCCTTATGTTGTTTTGCGGAGATCGCTAAGCGACACGGTCAGAAAGGACGCCCTCTCGCTTCACCTCGCCGACCGGTCGGTGCATTTCACGGGCACCACACACGACAGACGCACACCACCACACAACACACACACACCATCACACCACACACACCACACATACGAAAGAGAATGTATACACCACACACACCACTACACACACACACACACATCACACTCCCACACACACTTATTTCCTCCATCCCACACCACGCACGCCACGCACGCACGCCGCTATACGCCCAACGCACTTCACGCACTACACTCACCCACACACCACACCATACTCAACATCATAGCACACACACCGCCACGCACGCACGCACCAGCGCACGCACGGCACAACACGACACACATACACACGCACACCCGCACACGCACCACGCAATCAGCACACACACATTCGTAACCCAACGCACCACTAACTTCACCACAACACACACACACCACCACACACACAACACTCACGCACACACACATATGACAACGCACACGCTACATTCGCACACGCCACTACGCACCAATCGCACCTACCGCACACGCACACACTACAACACGCAACACACGCCACACACACACCACACGCACATCGCTCACACACACACACACACACCGCACACCGACACACACACAACCCACGAACCACACACACGCACGACGAACACACACACAACCACACACATCAACACACACACACACACACACATCACACAACCGCACACACACACACACACGACACAAACAACACTACACTACCTACCACACCATCTTAGCCACACACCACATCACACACCACCACACACACACACACACATTATCCGGCGCAGTGGATCCGGATCTGGTTTGATGTTGATTCGGAGAGGAAATACGATTTTAGTTTTCCGGGTAGTCAACATTAGTAATATAAGTCTACAGTGTGAGTCTCGCTCACAGATGAGTCACTGCTGGTCATTGAACTGTCACTGTCACAAATTCGTCGCTGTCTGTCACAGATGCATGTGTCACTGCTGGTCATTAGCAATGTCACGTGTCGGTCGGTCACAGAGGTGTCACCGCCGGTGACAAACATCCATGGTCCCGCGAGCTCCAGCACGTCATCAAATCACACGTGTTATTCTGATATTGTTATTCGTTTTATAGTTATATATAGTAATATCAGGAGTAAGATAATATAGGATATTATCTACTATATTATATATACTATCTTATCTTATATCATCTTATCATCATATATATATTATCATCATATATCATCATATATATATCATCATATATATATTATCATCATATATCATCATATATATATCATCATTATATCATCTTATCATCTTATATCATCTTATATTATCTTATATATCTTATCCTATATTATCTTACTCCTGGTACTATAGTAGTATAATATCTAGTGTATATCTAATGGCATAGTAATACATAGTATATATCTAGTATAATAGTAATAATTGGTAAATATCTAGTATAATAGTAATACCTAGTATATATCGAGAATTATAGCAATACCTAGTGTATACAAATATAATATACAATATATCTAGCGATCATACATATATCATCATTATATCATCTTATCATCTTATATCATCTTATCTTATCTTATATATCTTATCCTATATTATCTTACTCCTGGTAATATAGTAGTATAATATCTAGGGTATATCTAATGGCATAGTAATACATAGTATATATCTAGTATAATAGTAATAATTGGTAAATATCTAGTATAATAGTAATACCTAGTAAATATCTAGTATAATAGTAAATATCTAGTATGTTTGATAGCGGACACAGCGCAGCTAGCGGCCGGGCAATGGCGCCAACTACGTCACAATCACGTGATGTGGCGCTGTAGAATGGGTGGTAATTGAGTGTGGGGGGGCTGCTGCGAAGCTGTGTGTGTGTGTGTGTGTGTGTGTGTGTGTGTGTGTGTGTGTGTGTGTG
>NW_014578842.1:25412-39268 GCF_000485595.1 Priapulus caudatus
TCTCTCTCTCTCTCTCTCTCTCTCTCTCTCTCTCTCTCTCTCTCTCTCCAGCGCGGCTTGTCATCGCTATGGTTACCGCGCTAACACAATGAAGCAGACGGTCGCTCTCCCTCCGTTCTCACGCTATACACGAAATAATGACATCCGCCAGGAGAGACGGGACACGGTGCGCTCCTGCCGCGCAACCACGCACGCACGCACACACACACACGCACGCACACACACGCACGCACGCCTGCACGCACACACACGCACGCACGCACGCCTGCACGCACACACACGCACGTACGCCTGCACGCGCGCACACACGCACACACACACGCCTGCACGCGCGCACGTACACACGCACAGCTGCACGCAAGCCTGCACGCGCGGCACACACGCACACACACGCACACACACGCAAGCCTGCACGCGCGGACGTACACACGCACAGCTGCATGCACACACGCACAGCTGCACGCACACACACGCACACGCACGCACGCACGTACGCACGCGTGCACGCACGCGGGTTGTGTTTTGGGAAGGTGATCACCATTGATATTAAACGTAATGTATCTACATTTCTCTGGGCGGGGGACGACAACCGCCCCCCCCCCCTCCCACCTTCCCCTCCGCTAGTTACGGATATATATATATATATATATATCGCCGCGCCGTTAACTCCTCGCCCGTTTTACCTCTCTCAGCAAACACCCCGTTCAACGCACCGGTCGCGGCGCTTCGCTCACGGCTGGCGACAGCAGCGCCCCTCGCGGCGGGTAGGTGGAGAGCGGTCCGGTGGCAGCAGACCTCGGTCGGGTCCCAGGCGACGACGACGACGACGAGGCAATTTTCCGGACCAGCAAAGCAGAGCATCGGCCGAGTGTAATGATAGGTACTGCTGCGATGAGTAATCAGAAAGGTCGCCAGAGGTCACGAAAACACACGTATGTAGAATTCAATGGCCGCGTGAGAGCGAGTCGGGCAGACGGCGGCTGCTTGCTTCAGTGGCTCCCTGCGAGTAATGGTTATATATTCCCGTTTCGTTACCGAAAAAATAAATAAAATATGCCCAACCATATGCTATCGCCTCTCTGCAATAAGCATGTTTTGTCAATGACGGATAACACGGATTCCATATTGAAAACGCCTCACGTCTGAATGCACGCATGTGAACAATATTGTGTGTTTGAAGCGGATATAGGGGATTTGAACGAGACCGTAATTAAAATCGTCATGAAATATTATTTTTTTTAAATAGCGGGTTAGTCTAGACCGTAGATATCATATAACAACATGTTATATGATATCTATGGTCTAGACATGTCCATATTGAGACCAGTCAGTTGTTTTTGCACTGAGTAGGGGAATTGAAGCGTGGCTGGGTGATAGCATAGACTCACAATATCATAGTATCATATTATATATTATTATTTATTTATTATTTATTGAATGTTGATTATATTATTAGTAATCTATGCGAGTACACGAGTGATCCACTTGCACGGCCGCCAATGAGAAATCATTTCCAGCCGTGTTGTTGTTGCCAGCACCAGCGCACCACTACGCGCACGCCATCTATGGTGTTTACATTCGTAAAGCGTGCGAAGCACCATACAAAATTTAATATAGAATACATTCTATATCTATATTCTCCTGTATTCT
This sequence comes from Priapulus caudatus, assembly GCF_000485595.1. Taxonomy (NCBI): domain Eukaryota; kingdom Metazoa; phylum Priapulida; class Priapulimorpha; order Priapulimorphida; family Priapulidae; genus Priapulus; species Priapulus caudatus. The sequence goes on from NW_014578842.1 coordinate 27,063, forward strand.
ATATTCTATATATATGGAATCACTTTTTGCGTAACTCTTGTGGTTTCCCACAGAGTGCGAATAATATAGGCAGCTACTAGCTACACGAGATAGAGTGTAACTAAGAGTAAGAGAGTAAGAGTACCATAAGTGATTTGTAGCCGTTCTGGGTTGACCTAGTTAGTAGTTATTCATGCTCTCGCCTAGTTAGGCTAGTAGTAGTAGTCGTATCATGAGTCTGACATAGTCCTACTACTACTAGTAACTAGTACTAGTACTACTACCTCAGCTCAGGCTCAGTAATTGCTGTGTAACCAAGTCTGAGCACTACCTCATATACTCATAGTGGCAGTGGTAGTGACCTGCTCATATATTTAAGACCTGCATGCTAACTATACTGGCGTAGTGACAACCAAGTTTGAAGTCAAGATGCACCCTCAGCCGCATCGCATTGCTGTCGTGATATTTGGCCGTTATCCTCAGCCAGGTCGCAGTAAAACCCGACTGACGCCCCTATTGGGAGAGGCCGGTGCTGCTAAAGCTCAGCTAGTGATGGTATGTTACTATAGCTCAAGGGGTCGTTGTCGTAACAGGTACTACAGATATGTACCCGAGGTACATATATGTATACACAAAGTGTACCAGACTTGTCCTACAGAAGTGTACCCTAACCCTAACATTAACCCTAATCCTAACCCTAACCCTAACTCTAACCCTAACCCTAACCCTAACCCTAAACATACCTCATATAAAAATATAAACATAATACTAAACAACCTAAAACTACCTCGGGTACATATCTGTAGTACCTGTTACGACAACGACCCTTCGTGCGTTAATATACGTTATGATGCTACGTGTTACGAGCGGAGTATAGTCACAGGGCTGCCAACTCTCACGCATTGACCGTGAGACTCACGCATTTTGACCAAATCTCACGCTCTCACGCTGATCTTACAATATCTCACGCACAGCAAAAAAATGCTGAGATCTCTCACGCATGAATATCTCTTCACGAATAAAACGCTGAAATATATCTCACGCACAGCAAAAAAAATCTTACAATATCTGAAAACAGTCACTTTAGTATGCACCAAATTGCACAAATTGAAGTTATAAAATGCAAAAGCTCCCTACCCACGACCACCCCTCCCCCTCGGTCGCTTCGCTCCCTTGCATCTCACTCTCACCTATCACCCAATGTTGGCAGCCCTGTAGTCATGTTAGTTCATAGTTGGCGGGTACACATATTGTTCGTTCGGTGTACATGAGTCATAAGTTTATAGCTGCTAGCGCTAGCTATATAAATTACTATATTAGATAGCTAAGCTATGAAGCCGTTCATGCTGGTTGTGGGCTGATAGGGTCTATAACCCCCAGGGTATACTATCGAAGGGTACCCTGGGTACAGTTTGATATATCGGAAAGTACCTCAGTGTACTATACGATATGTCACTGCGTACCCTGCATTGTCCCACCGTACCCTGGGTACCCTGTATGTATTTCCGATGTTGTAAAACTAAAATATAAAAGCTGTAGCTCTTCGTTTAAAAAAAAACGGAAAAAGACAAATATAGTCAAACATAGCATACATTTTTCAGAGTGGCTATATGCCCGGCAGCCGGCATATATCTGACAGCTGCCGGGCATGCTTTTCGATTATCCTAAATGCCAGGCAGTTTTTAATTTTCTGCGTTATCTCAAGTAAACAAGGGTTAGGGTTAGGAACTGCCGGGCATTTAGGAAATCGAATACCGTGCCCGGCTGCCAGGCATATAGCTACAGCGTACATTTTTATTGGATTGTGAAGTTTTGAGGTTTCTTCTATGTGATTTGGTAACTTGACAGAGTGTATGTATTACGACATGAGTTGGCTGAAAGTCAGGGTACGGTGGGACAATGCAGGGTACTCAGCGACATATCGTATAGTACCCCGAGGTATACTTTCCCATATATCGAACTGTACCCAGGGTATACCCTCCGATAGTACCCTGGGGGACATAGACCTAGCTATCAGCTGGTCGTGGAGCAAAGTGCCATACGGTGATATACATAGGTAGAGATTAGTAATTTTAAAATAGAGATCGACGAGGTACGAAGTATGCAAGTGTAGAAAGAATATACATTTTTGTGTGTACATATGTAATATATTCATCTCATTTTTAATAACAGCAACAATAATAATAATAATGATAATATTGATATTGATTGGAATGGCCAACTGTATTTTCTGTGGTTTATTGATATGTAATTATTTGTTTATCACTGTTGATTTTTCAGACTAACCAGTTGCTAGAGAAACTTCTCCCAATGCAGACCCAGGCGAAGCCTATGGAAGGATACCAATGCGAGTTTGCAGTAGAAATGCATTACTCGTCTGGCAGCAGAAAAGGCATGGCCAACTGGCTTGCGGCTTATAAACATCGGTATCCGGGTGAGTGAAATCGCAATAGTGTTGCTGATAATGCTACCATGACTAGAAATACGTGCAGATGGACTTTGCACATAGGTACGCTGTAAAGCAGCCAAATGCTGAAATGAACTGTGACATTTTGTGGTGTAGTACAGACCAGGGAAAAAATAACATTTATTTTTCGGGGGCTACTTTTCAAGCTCGCGTGCATGAAAATAGCACTCTAAAATTTGGTTTACATTGAACTCTATGCAAATTTACGGGGGCTCTTTTTGGCATTTCGGTGGCTAAATCGCCCCGAGCCCCCGTGTATTTTTTTCACTGGTACAGACTGTACTTCTGCACTAGAGCTAATTAATGTCAGAATTCATATAATCGGCCATACAGGTACATGTGGCTAGGTCTAAATTCAAGGACCAGGTCAGGAAAAACATCCCTTCATGTGCCATCACACTGTAAGTTGGTGCTTTCCTTATTTTTATGTGCTTGTGATATATGCATTCTAAAACAATGAACACATTTTTATCTGGTTTACTCGCAGGTTTTTCATGGAGAGTGCAGGAGGGGAGTGACTTGGGTGACAGGATGCAGAAATCATTCTGGACTATGTTCAAGCATGGGTTCACAATTGTGATAATAGTGAGTCGCAGTAAATAACCTGATGGGGGTTGTGGTGGGGGTTTCACACTCATATAGCACTGCACTACATACTCATATAGCAGCACACCCTCTTTAGAAACGTTTTTCTCTTGTAATGTAACGCCTTAAATTGACGAATGCCTGCATCTATTGTGAGTTCCATTGCCATCTAGTTTTATTATTGAGCGAGCAGCGCAATCTATGTATCACTTGCAATGGCGAACACAATCTGGTTTTGTTCTATTGACGTTGATAGCAACCCTATTGCTCTGGTTGCTTGCACGTGCAACACAAGATCCTAAATTTATGTTTTTCACTTCTGCGATAGATTGGCAGTGACATTCCAGGGCTCAATCTCATTCATATCAACGATGCCGTCGAGAAATTATTGCCAGGAAACACGAATATGGTTGTTGGGCCGGCAAAAGATGGCGGATACTACTTAGTGGGCTTGCACAGATCTGCCATCCCTCAGCTAGGTACTGTCATTATATTTGTACATTTATTATAGTTATTACAACAAATAAATGAAATTTGTCCCTTAATTGTTAATGGAAGGTAGCGACTAACAACAAGTCAGTGTCGACACCTATGTGTGCTGGAAAAACAACAAGTCTCTAATGCTCTACCTGACATTTGAGTATGATCTGTTATCATTCTGTTATTATGTTATAATATTTGCCACGAAAATTTACGTGGTCACAAATAACTGCTGCTATGCAAACTGTTAATTTGGATCTTTGTAGTGTTATAATTGGCTTTTTTGCAGATTCGGCATTTAAAGGCATTGACTGGGGCTCAGAATACGTATACAATCAGCAGATGCAGTTGGCTCGCTCCGTTGGATTAAAAGTGAAACCGTTGACAACAGTGTTAGAAGATGTGGTAAGAGGGATAAAATGGAGAGACTAATTTTGTTCTTGTAGCAATATACCTTTTAAAAAGGGATATATGAATTCGACTTTTATGAAAAATGTAAATATTTGCCTTTTGAAAAATTGAAAACTAATACTGTAACTAACTGTAGAAATACATTCAACGTGATAATTAAAATGTTCGTTTATCACCCTAGCAAATCAATCTCGGAATTTTCAAATGTCTCAAGGTTTTGGGTCGAAATTCCTGATACAGGGGGAATGATGACAAGATAACTACAATAATGCATGAAATTCCTCACCTCCATCTGTGATCATTAACGTTTTTGTCGGTTGGCTCGCCTCTGTATTGCCAGGCTAACTAACTTTTGTTTGTGGGTAGGATGTGCCGTCAGACATGGCAGTGTTTGAGCGATACACCCATGTTAGTCCAAAGCAGCTCGTCAGCCCTACGTGGACGATAGTTGTACCCATGCGAAATGAAGTTCATCACGTCAAAGCTGTCGTGCAAAACGTCGTGAAGGTAGAGGAATTGAAGTAGCATCGCAACATTCTTTACATAAATTATAATATTCTGAAATAGACCTCATGAACATTCTTTAATTGCATGTTAAAGTGGATAAACCTCGTAGCTAGATGCATATATATACCTACTGTGAGATCGCCTATGTTGAAAAAATTAACTACAACTTATTTGTATTGCTACTTTCAAAACATTCCTTCATAAAATCTAAACGAAAGTTACGAAAGTAGCACCACAGGATGTTTACAGTGTTTACACATGTCGGTCCACAGCCGAGCGAACGTTGTGCTGCATTAACAGTTCTTTTCTGTGATAACACATGTTATACTTTATTGTTCGATGTTTACTCAGAACGAAATTGTGAAATTTGTTTAAATCACATGTTATCTACATTACATATGCAATCACGAAACAAATATAGTGTTTTCGTGCCGGGAACTATTTGCGCTAGCGTAGGCCTACTATTTAGCATCCTCTGACACTTCGCTCAACATAATATACTGCGTCTGACGGGGTAATTCAAAATAGTCATCTTCAGAGCACATTTGTGGGTCAATGAGAACATTTCGTGATGTTTGCATACTGCAAGTATGCTCACAGTAGGTGTATATAGGCTTTTTGTTGCGAGGTTTATCCACTTTAAATCATTGCTGGCATCGCTGTGTAGGGTCAGATGTCGCATTGGCTGTACAAGTTTATTTCGTCTGTGTTCAGAAGCACACTAAAGCCCGGCGCACATGTGAGTAATTTTACTCAAGTAAAATGACGCATGAGTCATTTTACTCACGTGTGCGGCAGATTTTCGTTGAGTAATTTAACTTGTGCGTCATTTTACTCGATATCAAACGTGTTTGATAATTTTTGACTCATTTACTAAAATGACGTCATTTTACTCAACGTGTGCGCGCGCGCTGAGTAAATTTACTCAACACTGGTACTCACAGCGCATGCGTTTAAATCATTGTGCGCCCAGTATTGGCTGTGCACAGTCACGTGATCTGCATTACCACTTGATTGCTGGATGAGACCACTGCATTCCTTGAGTAATTTTACTCACGTGTGCGGCGAACGCTGAATATATTACGCGTGAGTATTTTGACTCATGCATCATTTTATTTGAGTAAAATTACTCACGTGTGCGCCGGGCTTAAGATGTTTTTTTTTTTGTACGCAGAATGCTCGATGCCTTTCCAATATCACGCTAGTGTTTAGTGATGATGGGAGCACAGATGGCAGCACCGTGCAGGTAGAAAAGATGCAGCAGCTTTATGGATGCCAGCTCACAATAAAACTGGTCACTTCTGAAGGTAATAAAAATTCATTTCACAATTTCTCACCTCTCCGCTAATGTTGTATAAATAAACATTGTATTCACAGGCTGAGAGTATAGTATTCGCTATATCATTATCTGAACTGAGTAGATTAAACCTTGTGGGTGAACTGCAAAAGGTAGCAGTACACATTTTGCGATGCAAATTTAGTGTCTACTTTAATGATAATGTAATTTCAGTGGAAACGACAAGAAAAGCTCAACTCAAGTGCTCCTATATATGGCAGCCTGTATTCCTGCGCTAATAACCATCTAAAATGCTGTTCATTTCATCAGGAGTCTATCAATATTGATCTTATTGATACTGATCAATATTGATCTTATTGATACTGATCAATATTGATAGACTCTGGATTTAATCGAACTCTGTCTATGTTAGTTAGCTATGGCACTTGCCACTAGATGGCAGCAGGACATTACTGATAAGTTTCCAAATTACCACAGCCTGCGTAAATCGTTCCCGTAATCGTCAAATGCAAAATCCCACCCTCCATCCTCACAATGCCACCTCCCCCTCTTCCCGCAATGCAAAACACGACACGTAAATCATCGCTGTAATCTGCATTGATATATTCCGTTGCCGCGTGATATATTCTGACATGTGATATACTCTGACATGTGATATATTCTGACATGTGATGCATTATGACGTATGTGTCAGCGAGGCGCGGGCGTGGACCGGTGCTGAACGCCGGCGCGGCGGACGCCGACACGGACTGCCTCTTGTTTCTGCACTGCGACTCGCGGCTGCCGCGTCACTTCGACGATCACGCGCGCGACGCGCTCTCCGTCCCCGGCGCCGCCGCCGGCGCTTTCCTGTTTGCGACGGACTCCGTGCATGACCCCGAAGCAAGGTCAAAGGTCACGTCCTTGTTCGCGTGGAGCATGCGGGTCTTGGAGTGGGGCGCCAACGTCAGGTCCAAGTACTTCGGTGAGCGTCGACATGCATTGTTCCAATGCACTGTTCTTTCAATGTTCTACACCGTGAATTGTTCTAACGCGCTGTTCTTCCTATGTTGCTACGTAGAGATGCCGTATGGAGATCAGGGACTCTTCATGAGCAGGCGCGTGTTCGAGCGCGTCGCCGGCTTCCCTCCTGTTCCTCTCATGGAAGACGTTGCTTTAGTCTCTCGTGTCAAACGACTTGGACACATGCAGCTGGCAAGCTGCGACCCGTGCGTGTCCTCTAGTAGACGCTGGCTAACCCATGGAGTGCTGAAGGTATGTATGTACATGTGGTGGGCCTAGCATGATGCTCCAACCTACTCATATGATGTTAAAACTATGGACAGCTTCCTTATTCTCTTTTTCTCTCTCGCTGCCTATCTTCCCCCCCCCCTATCTCTCGCTCTCTTTCTTCCTCCCCACTCTCTCTGTCTCTACATGCCTTTCCTCCTCCTTTCTCCCCCTCTCTCTTTCTCTTTTGCTCTCTTTTTCTGCCTTGCTTGCTCTCTCTCTATTTTGCCACATCCATATCCCATAATCCCCTTCTGCCTATCTCTCGTGCTCTATCTCTTACTATGTTTTTCTTTCTCTCTCCCTCCGTACTTTCTCTTTCCCCCTCCTCTCTTCTCTCTCGCTCTTTATCTATCTTCCCCTAGGCCTTTTCTCCTTCATTATTCTCCCTCTCTCTATTTCTCCCTTGCTCTCTTTCCCTCTCTCTATCTCGCCGCATCCATTTCTCACATTAATAAAGATTTGCTTCTGTATTTGTAACAGGTTACACTGTTGAGTCAGTTTATCCTGGCAGCTTACATGGTGGGGGTTGATCCCAGGAGACTAGCACAGTGGTATTATGGTGACAAGGCCCTTCTTGGATGAGCAGGAAAGACAGGTGCGGCCTCAGCCCCCAAACCTGTGTGGCGGCCTCAGCCCCCAAACCTGCGTGGCTGCCTCAGCCCCCAAACCTGCGTGGCTGCCTCAGCCCCCAAACCTGCGTGGCTGCCTCAGCCCCCAAACCTGCGTGGCTGCAGAACAAGGTAATATATCTGCCGGGTTTGGCTTGGTTTTGATTTGGATTGATTTGGATTGATTTGGTTTTGATTTTGATTTGGATTGGTTTGGATTGAGAATGCATTTCTGACATACAGGCTGATGCAAAAGCTTCAGACTACTGTAGTGTCCCCTGGTGTTCAAATTTTTTATGAACGAGATTACTTGTTGTGAATTCCACTGTTGGTGTTAATGGACCAAAAATTAGCGTAGAGGTCATGTTTAACTGTGAGATGTTATCCGATGAGATATGTGTAAGCAGATGTTTCTATGTTCATTTTGTCCTGTTAAGGATAAGAATTTCACTCTGCTAAAACCGTGTTTGTGTAATGCCGCATTTACTCTGTGATTTATATCATGTTTTTGTACGTAGGAATAGAATTTCTGTGTGCACACTGCAGCCAGTTGTGTTTAAAACAATAGCTGGTGGTGTCAGTCATTTGGTGGTTTTGTAATGGCATTAGGATGAGGAAAACGTAGAAAACCCCTGAAGAGAGAAAGCGCAATCAATGCAATTTTAATTGATGTAATATATTGGGATACTACACGCAAATTGCTACATCATGGCAACCATGGTAATTCCTACCATATTATTCTAGAATAACCTTGTTGTGCAATTCCCAGGAAGCACGCAGATATATATACAGGTTAAATCAAGTGAATACTAATTATTCATGATAATGATGAAATTAATTCTCTACTACTTCTACTTTTTTTTTCACATTACTTATTTCTATTTTCTTACTTACTTACTTACTTACTTATTTTATTTTCAAATTTATTTACTTGTTACTCTGCCGATACCTGGTTTAATGAATGATGAGCTAGTCACATTACTGCATTACAGAAATATGTTATAATGTTAATAGCATGAGCCTATGTATGCTATAAGTATACATAAATTAATGGCAATAGGCAGAAGACGTTTGTATGATCATACTAGAGTAGTTTACTACATTTCAGGGAATTCCCAGAGCTGTGAAATAATACTCTATGCAAATATATTGAGTATTTACACATATAATTCGTATATGTAAATTGTCTGGACAGCTGACTAACCTTGTCACGAGTGAAATCCGGGTGAAATGTGTGTTCGTATAGATGTTAGGCTAACGCTCCATTCATCATCATCATCGTTACTCATTAGAGGCTTAACCTCACGAGTCCGGGGAATCCGATCACCCGTAGTGGTCGCGAATCCACCGTTTGAATCTCAAACGTTCTCGCATCATTCTAAGGAGTTGTCCTTTGTCCATTCCCAATACTCGCTCAATTCTCAGCCATTAATGAGGAAATAATTAGGAGTGTTCCCAACTTTGATATCATTAATGATTAATGATTGATAATCCTAACCCTAACCCTGGGATTAAAGTTGGGAACACTCCTAATGGAGTATCACCCAGATGTTACACTGTAATTTTGTTTAGTATCTTATTATTTACACAAGCCCAAAAAAACAACTGTTATTAGATTTGTTAGGGTGAGCGACAGGTTTTGATAGAATGTTTTACAATGGTTTCCTTTTTGTCACGTGTATCTTGAATAAAGAATCAAAACCAGGATGATGATAGTATTGATACACAATGGCACTTGCTTGCTTCTGCAATGGACGTTTATCCAAATAGCTTATTGTGAATCTGTGGTGAGAAGTAAAATGTGATATTATACAATACAGCAAGTAAAAGCTATTACTGAGTGTATAAGCCTGTAATATGAATAAAACAAGAGCGTATTAAGAAGGTAATTAATATACCTTCTTAATACGCTCTTGAATAAAACTCACTTCCATATTCAAATATTCACGTTTTTATCGTTCACATAATGAATATTTTTGTTTATTTGGTCGCTGAGGTTTTATTACCCTGTTGGTTTAATTGTACTTCATATGTTGGCACTTAATGTGATGATTTTACTCATACAGTAGTAACACACACGTCATTTGGCTCTGAAGATAAAAAAAACTTCCATCAACAACACGTTTCTAGGAATGAAAGTTTAATCATAATACAATCAGCATAGTGGCAGCATACTATACAGTTCGATTAAAAAAATGCTTCTTAAAGCAATAATTCATAACGTTGCTAGCACCCTAACCTAAAGGTACATGAGCTAACGAAACTCCCAACACACCACATACAACACAACACACACAAACAAGCACATATACACATACCAAACTACACTACACGCACGCACGGCGCACGCACACACGCACATACCAAGCAGTACACTACACGCACACGCACACGCACACACACACACACACACACACATATACCAAGCAGTACACTACACGCACACACACACATACCAAGCAATACACTACACTACACACACACGCACACACATACCAAGCAGTACACTACACGCATCTGCCAGGCGCACGCGACAAACAGCATTCTGTGGGCTCTCGAATGGTCCGCACATACAAGCAGTTACAGCTAAGCGCACGCGCACGCACACGCACACACACACACGCACACAGCAAGGTCACATTAACCAAGCAGTACAGCTAACGCACACACGACACATACCAGCAAGTAGACTACACTACACGTACACGCACACACACACACACACATACCAAAGCAGTACACTACACTACACCACACACAGTACCAAGCAGTACACTACAGCGCACACGCACAACGCACACGCAGCACGCACACGCACAACGCGACTACGCACACGCACACAGCCAGCACACACACACACACACACACACACAGCAGCATATACGTACAAGCAGTAGCACTATCAGCTAGCAACGCAGCAGCACACACACACATACCAAGCAGTACACTACACTACACACACACACACACACATACCAAGCAGTACACTACACGCACACACACACACATACCAAGCAGTACACTACACTACACGCACACACACACACACATACCAAGCAGTACACTACACACACACACACACACATACCAAGCAGTACACTACACGCACATTACGTTACGCACGCACCACACACTAAATCACGCAGCACACACCATCTCATTAAACCACGGCGAACGACAATGCGCGACAACAACTTGGCGAGCGATCACAACAGCGATGCCAACCTCGACTCCGAAGGTCACGACCTTGACCTCCACCACGACCTCGAGGTGAAGACGTCTCGACCCCGGCATCATCCGAGACCCCACCCGAGGCTAGCGGTTCGTCTCCGCGAGCACGGAGCGCACCTGCCATCGCAGCGACTGTCGCTTCTTTTCCGTTGGCACGACGTACGCCGTCGGCGTGCGGCGTGGTCGCCGCGGCGACGGCGGCTCGTCCTGCGTCAGCATCCGCTCGCGGACTGCCCACCGGAGGGCGCTGTGTCTGAGCGTGCCCGGCGGAGGCTGCGCGTCCCAGATCTCGCGGTACGCGTGGTATCTGTCGACGGGGTCGCACCGACGATCGAGTCTGCCTGGCTCGGCCTCACCCAGCGATGGCCGGATGAAGGAACGTCGCGCTCGCAGACACGCGTAGTCCTCCTCCTCTTCCTCTTCTACGCCTTGGGTCGATTCGGGGTAGCGTGCTGACCTGAAGCTAGGTGGCGCTGATCCACGCTGCGGACGCTGTCGCAGGTTCCACCGCGGTGGTCCGCCGTCTGGCGAGAAAAAAGAAACAATTGCGGATCGAATCGGTTGACGGTTTAGCGAGAGATGCGAAACGGCGTAAGTTTGCTGTGCATGTAGTAGCGCGAGGGAGTAAGCCGTGTTAATTAAAACGGCACGTTCTCGCAGCAATACGCATGGATATACCTACTATGAGCTCATCTATGTTGTCAAAATTCACTAGAACTTATTTGTATTGCTACTTTCATAACATTTCTTCAGCAAACCTAAACAGTGTTACGAAACTAATAATTTCAATGTTTACACAGAGTTTACACATCCGGGACATGGCCGAGCGATCGCAGTTTTCATTAACAGTTCTTTTCTACGATAGAACAAGTTATTATTCATTATTCGATGTTTGTTCAGTACAAAATTGTGAAATTTATTAAATCATATCGTTATCTACATTACTTATGCAATCAGCAAACTAATATAGTGGTTTCTTTCCAGGAACTATTTGCGCTAGCATAGGCCTACTGTTAGCATTCTCAGTCCCATCGCTCTATGTATATCTGTATGCTGAAAATACAGCATGAAAATAGTCAACTTTGGAGCACATTTCTAGCTCAATAAGAACATTTCGTGATGTTTGCATACAGCAAGTATGCTCACAGTAGGTGTATGTAGGATTTTTATTTCGAGGTTTATCCATTTTAACTATCCACCACTCTCTATCTTAATCTTCATTTCTCTCCCTTGCCTGCTAACTGTTTCTCTCTCCCTTCCCTCCCTCTCTCTGTCTATCTGTCTGTCTGTCTCTCTCTCTCTCCCCCTTTCTCTGTCTCTCTCTCTCTCTCTCTCTCTCTCTCTCTCTCTCTCTCTCTTTCTCTTTCTC
>NW_014578842.1:39278-42540 GCF_000485595.1 Priapulus caudatus
GAGATGAGATGAGATAGGAGTGTGTGTGGAGAGAGACGAGAGAGGAGGAGATCGAGTCAGTCATTGAGGATGAGAGGAGAGGACGAGATGGATGAAGAAGACCCGAGAGAATGGGATCTGAGAGATGGATGATGAGAGAGGAGAGAGAGGAGGGAAGCGGGAGATGATGAGATCGAAGAAGAGGTTGGAGAGGAGGAGAGAGAAGAGAGAGAAGCAGAATGGGGGCTGAGATTGGTAGAGTATTGCTTGAGACGATGATCGCACGAGCTGGATGGCAGATGTGGAGGACCGGGGAGAGACAGACGGGGGGTTGGAGCTGGATGGAACTGTATTTGAGAGGAGGCTGCAGTATGATAGAGAGAGACAGGAGGGTCACGGAGTCAGGGTGAGACCCGGACGATGAGTGAAGAGAGAGATCCAGAGGAGAGGAGCAGAGTGAATGAGATGGAGACCGAGGTAGTGATGATGAGCAGCATGAGAGAAGAAGATGATAGAGGAGAGAGAGGAGGAGAGAGAGAGAGAGAGGAGAGAGGAGACGACGCCTCTCAGAATCAACAGAGAGAGATAGAACGAGGAGAGGAGAGAAAGAGAGAGAGAGACTGAAGAGACGGTCGAGAGAGAGACGGAGCTGGAGAGGATTTGGGATGAGATGTGATTGCTGCCCAAACTTCGGAATCGTTGACACAACTTGGAATTTCAGCGCCCGGCAGTTGGGTCAATCAATCTTGAGATTGGGAAAACAGAGGAAACAGAGCTTGCACAAATCATAATGATTATTAGGGATTCAAATGTTATATCGATAACTAATAATTAATAAGGTCTATACTTTCTGTTCCTCAATGTGTTGTCACCTTTGTTATAAATAATTGGATAAATGAGTATATAAATCTCTAAAGCTCTCTCTATATGTTAACCACGCACGCACACACTCGCTATGGTTATGAGCGGTTGTTGAATCACGACTGTTTCCAGTTTGTCGCAATCTTCCGAGATTGTCAGTCCAAACTAGGAATCCGCCGAGTTTTGGCGCACAATCATTGCGCAAGTCTCGAGATTGATTTGCAGCTTCTCAAGTTTGTACGACAGTGATAGTGAGAGAGAGGATGATGAGGAGAGAAGAGAGAGGAGATCTGACGAGAGACGGAGTGAGAAGGGGGGAGAATGAGAGTAGAGACAGACAGTACTCTCTCTCTCTCTCTCTCTCTCTCTCTCTCTCTTTCTCTTTCTCTTTCCCCTCCTATCGCTCTATATAATACATGAGCAGGATTAATAATAAATAAAGGCTCTGGCACCTCTCCGCTCGGCGTAGTCTCTCACGTTCTCACTGAGGGCGCTAGCATCACTCAGCGAGCTCTCGTCGAACACCTGCGAGCGGCCGTCCACCTGGCGCAGCACCTTACGCTTCGTGAATCGGCGAGTCGTAGATGACTCGTCGCTCAGCATCGATACGCTGCTGTCGTCCGCAGATAGAGGGCGCTGCTCATGCCGATGAGTCATGCCGTCAACTGACCGAAGTGTTGGTATAAGGGGCAAGATCAGTTAATTAAAAAATGCTTCCATATGAAAGATTGACCGTGAAACCCTAAGTAAATGTGTTTATGATTTAATGAAAAATAAGTTAAAAAAATAACAATTTGACCCTAAAATTCGCACTGTTCCACCATGTATCATGAATGTATGATGTATATATAAAAATAAATTTTTAGAATCTCATCTAGATGACCCTAAGGAACAAACAAAAACATGAATGATAACTATTGCTGATTGGTAGCTATAAATCTATGCTATAACTGAATTAGTCCTGGGTCAAACAGAAACACTGAAACAGTAGACGACTGGCATATCGACTGTATGTCGTAGTTGCACGTAACGCCGGCAATTCATACTATACCTTGTAGTTTAACGTTGTTGCTTTGGATGATTCTAATTCACTATAGATAGACAACACCGTTAGGACCATACTCATAAATATATATACATACTAACAGTAACTGTACTACAATACATGCAGGTGATTTCATTGATATTTTGTTTACACCTAGATTACACGAATCACCGCCATAGTTTGATACCCAGACTGGAGCCCTATGATTGGTCAGCAAATTTTGCGTCACAGCCTGTAACGCCACCCGGTAACGAATCATCGTTGGCATAGTGAAATAATCATAATCTTTTTACATTTATCAGCCGACAACTTTGATTTATATGTATAAATATTGTGTATTATAGAAAAAATATATTATAGGAAAAAAACACGTATAACAATAAACGCTCTTATTCAGCCGCACACGATGACATGCTGCCTGCCTTTGAGTCGGAAACTTAATTTGACTCCTCTGCGGTCAAGTTCATGCAATGTCACCACAGCAGTGGCATGCACGTACGCTGGTAGGCGGTACGGCGGGTGGAACCCAAACCCGAAAACATTAACCCCAGAAACCAAGTAGTCCGATTCACTAGACAACTCGTTCTCGAACACAAACTAGAGATGACTAAATTTAATCATTCCTGCCTTCGCAATGACGTCCGTGGGGGCACAAACTAGTTTTTGGGGGTATATTTTGCTTCTGTCGCCGGTTACTGTATGCTTCAGTTCATCTGTTTTGGAAACGTTTGACATGTATTTATTAATTTTGTGGATTCATCAATTGGTTAGGTTTAGTGTCAACGACGTTTGTGTATATACTGCTCTCACTGACTATTTCAGGATGTACCGGTTTGAAGTATTTTGAGCCTGAGGGCAGGTTGGTCAACCGTCAAGCACACCGGGGTTGACAACGTGTGGCGGGCAACGACCCTAGATAACGACCCCGGCCGTGATATATATTGTCATAGCTATAGACGTCGCCGTCAGCAGACGATGCGACTCTACCCGCAGGTACACCGGTCTCATCTAGTCTGGTTGTCGTCATATTAGTGCCGACGTCGTTAGTCAAGGGCTGACACTTGTGTTGAGCGAACAGCTAGAGAGAGGACGTGAGGCGTTTGCTCTCCTATTTACACGAAAGTAGGAGAGCCAGGATCAACTCTGTAGACAGCGTAAGCAATTTCTCCGTCAAGACGCACGCATACACACACACACATTTTGATGAACAACAAAAAACTCCTATCTCCCTCTCTCTTTCTCGACACGCACACGCACGCACGCACGCACGCACACGCGCGCGCGCAGCGGCACGCGCGCATGCACGCACGAACGGACGCACGCACGCGCACCCACGCACACGCACGCACGCACGCACACACACACAAACACACACAT
>NW_014578842.1:42662-45098 GCF_000485595.1 Priapulus caudatus
ATATTTTTTGCAGATGCCCAAGAAAAGGAATGTGTTAGCAGCCCTGGTTCTGCTAACAGCCGTTTACACATGGCTACCGGACGCCGCCCGAGAGTCCGGCTGGTTTACTTGCTCCCTGTTCGCTCCAACACCCGATGGAATAACGTGGAGCAACAGCAACTGGCAGGAGATTGCGGAGGGTTCCTTGTTCATTCTAAGCGCCTACGAAGATCGAAGATTTCAGCCTCACTACGTCCGCATTATGGGCATGGAATCCATCAACCTGTCGGCTGGTAAGTTGACGTGCGTGCTGTGGTACGTTGGTGGCAGACGCGACGTGGTCGCAGCAACACGACTCAGGATGTGGGTCGGCAAGAACAATATAAACCAGGATGGTCATATCAAACACGTTGGCTACGTCTACTCCTGTGCCGTGCCGGGAGAACGGGAAAGCTCACCTTCCCACGTTTCACTAACGTTTGATGTTTGCGAACAAATAACAAACGCCATGAAGGTGATGCCGTACATCCCGACGGACAGGATGCAAAATCATGATCACCAACGTGACAGTAATGACAACACAGCGCCATCTAGTGGTAAAATTGCGTTGTGCCTCAAACCGATGAATTTCCCAACAAAGGACATAGCGCTGCGTCTGGCGGAATGGATTGAGATACAGCGACTCCAGGGTGTAGATGTTATATTCACCTACGTGTATGACGTCACCGACACGGCTATGATGGTCCTGCATCAATACCAGCAGCGAAACATTGTCGATTTTGTGATCGCCACGCTTCCTGGCCTTCTGCCAAACGACAGGAAAAATCGAACGGCGTTCCTCCGCAGAACAGACATGCAAATGCAACTCATCGAGAAGATCATGCTCAACGACTGCTTCTACCGCCACCTGGCGTACGATTACGTCATCAATCTCGACCTTGACGAGGTAATCGTACCGCGGCAGCATCTCACGTGGAAGCAGATGATTCCAGAACTCAGTGACGTAAGCAAAATCCATGACCCACCAACAGAAGACGACGTAGCCTATATTATGCAGCTAATAAGTGAGGCAGAGAAGGAAATTGCTGCTGCCCCACCGAAGCGCACTTTCGCTAAGATCCCTGATCGCACCGACTACTTTGACAAGGATCGAGAGTCCAATTCTACGGATGCTACGTGTGGCCGGCCGGTTGACGAAGAATCTCAGCTTGCTCCACCGTGCGCCTCGTATTGCTTTCGTCAGAGTATGTTCCTCGATGAGTTCCACCAGCAGGACCACGACGACATTCCCGAATACCTTCACGTCATGCAGCACACCAACCGTTCCATGTACGTGCTAGATAATACTCAAATATTCTTGAAATGTCTGTTTAGCAGCGACGCAGTTCTTGTGCTTGGAAATCACATTGCCTACCACGTGCAACCTGGCTACGATGATACTTGCCACGCGGACCAGAAAATGGCGCTGATTCACCATTATAGACATAACTGTAAACTCTATCAGGAAAATAGGAAGAGAGAATGCGACAAAACCCTGAACAACACCATACAGGAAGACAGAACACTCTGGAAGTATCTTGACCCTGTGCGCCAGGCAGTTCATCAGATGGCGTTAACGCTAAACATGAATACCGAATGACGAATTTAAAACATTGACGCTAAGTCTGATTAAACAATGAATCGAAATACGTGATGATCTATGCACGCTATATATCGCATAGTTGTGTCTAACCCTATGGTCTAACCCTTACAGCATGTGTATAAACGGCTGATACGATAAATAACTCAAGGGCATGTAGGCCTACACTAGCCGGCCACTTGAGATATATTCGCTAAATGCAGAAATAATGTTTGAGTTCCTGAGGATGAATGAGCTTATTAACTTTACTTAACTGCACACGGTGGTTAGATTTGCATGCAAATAGTGCGCACATGCCCAAAGCGCTAGCGAGTTGGCTTCACAATTAGAGGTCAAAGGGTTATAATATATGTCAGTAAAATAAATACTGAAGTGATAATCGCGATTACAAAACGAAATTTTGCACGTGTATTTTCCCCGTGCGCGAAACCAAGGTAACAGCATTCCTACGAGTGTGTGTTTTACATGCGTAGTTAGTTGGCCAAATACGGGGCCGTAGCCTCTGGGGGGGAGGGCCAAGGGGCAGCTGCCCCCTAGATTTTGGAGCAAAATTTAAAAATAAGCTTAGCTAAAAATCGTAAATAAACATAACGTGATTTTTTTGGTCACTTATCCGTGAAAGCCTTGTATCAGACCCACGCCTACCATGCCTAGACCACACCTATACACCGCGCGTCGCTCATCATTACACCGCCCGCTAGGAATTCGCTCAGCCTACGGCCCTGAAATGAGAGGGGGAAAGAGAGAGAGAGAGGGAGAGAGAGAGGAGGGGGAAGAGGCGGGAGAAA
Source organism: Priapulus caudatus (assembly GCF_000485595.1). Lineage (NCBI taxonomy): Eukaryota > Metazoa > Priapulida > Priapulimorpha > Priapulimorphida > Priapulidae > Priapulus > Priapulus caudatus. Next base: position 45,069 of record NW_014578842.1, read on the forward strand.
GAAAGAGAGAGAGAGAGAGAGAGAGAGAGA
>NW_014578842.1:45293-54845 GCF_000485595.1 Priapulus caudatus
CTCTCTCTGCACCCCTTTCTCTTCTCTCTCCCCCTTCTCTCTCTCCCTCTCTCCCCTTTTCTCTCTCTGCACCCCTTTCTCTATCTCTCTCCCCCTTCTCTCTCTCCCTCTCTCCCCTTCTCTCTCTCTGCACTCTCTCCCCTTCTCTCTCCCCCTTCGCCCTCTCTCGCTCTCTTCCTCTCTTTCTCCCGCTCTCACTCTGTTTCTCTATCAATTTAGCAGTAAATTAAAAAATAAACATGAATATTTACGTATAAAGTTTACGTTTTTCGTTTCTGTTATTCCAAATTGGAATTCTCTTCCATCTTCTCTGGTTAATTGTATAATTAAAACTTTTCTACTGCAATCTGCTGTTGATATATCTATCAACTCCTCTTGATTTCTGTGGTTAACTTATATGAAAGAAATAATATACTAGTTAGACAATGTTTCTACGGGTTATATTATTATTCATTCATGTATTATATGTGTCTATATAATTATGAGTCTATATATGTGTGTGCGGCGTGACTGTGGGCTCTGCCTGAGACTCTGAGCGGTTGATGTTTTTAGCTTGCGGCCGGTTTTATTCATGCTGGTCAGCTGTTCTAGCTTACATGACGCGGGAAGCCTGGAGAGTATAATTTTGTTATTATTAATCATCATTAGATCTCTATGTTAATAATTTATATAGGTAGTAATTTTTATCCACTCCTAATATCTATGGTACAAATAATATGGACATTTATAGTGCAAGCGTGTTGGATACACACAACTAACCCCCAGGTAACTGTATGTAAACAAACCAGTACTGGCAGTAGCCTGTACTGTAGGTCTGAGAACATAATATACAGAGAAGTGAAACGGATTGGTCATGTACTATCACGTGCCATGGCGCCATGTTTCGTCGGACATGGCTCGTTTACAACACGCGCGGCAATAGGAAATTCGCGACTCGCTAGCGATTACCTCGGTTTTCTAGTCATTCGAATATAGAAAAACCTGAAAAAATTAAAAGAAAACGCACAAAACAATATTCCGTTTTGTATTTATTTATTTTAATCAATGTAGAAGCTAACATTAGCACGAATTTAAGGTCAAAACTGAGAGAAGTGCTAATACTCACCATAGACTGCCTCCGTCACTTTTATTATGTGTATTTTATAAACAATATTTTGCAACAAGCCATCATATACGATTAACCTGATTTTTAGTACAACCTGTACCTATGCAGAAATCTGTTACAATCAGAGTTCCCACAGCTTTTCAATTTTTATCTCCTCTGAATTTTCCCTGATTTTTAGTCAGTTTCCTTGGTTTCATCACCAAAGTTTTCATCAAAAAATAAGTATTAAATGCTACTGTTCAATCAATACAACACAATACAATCAATCAATCAATACAATACAATACAACAGCTAACACAATCTTAAATATAAGAAAGCAACTCACTAGGCTGCGGTGTCTTATTTACTATAAAATTCTTATTAAATCAGAGCAAAATAAACATTGCGCTGATATTCAGCGGAGTGATGCTTGAGTATTTCCATTAACAACATTTTTAATTCAGAAGAGACAACTATAAACAATATGTTACGAACTGTTGTACATGCTATTTTGCAACAAGCCATCATATACGATTAACCTGATTTTTATACACCTGTACCTATGCAGAAATCTGTTACAATCAGAGTTCCCACAGCTTTTCAATTTTTATCTCCTCTGAATTTTTCCTGATTTTTAGTCAGTTTCCTTGGTTTCATCACCAAAGTTTTCATCAAAAAATAAGTATTAAATGCTACTGTTCAATCAATACAACACAATACAATCAATCAATCAATCAATACAATACAACAGCTAACACAATCTTAAATATAAGAAAGCAACTCACTAGGCTGCGGTGTCTTATTTACTATAAAATTATTATTAATCAGAGCAAAATGATTTGTTAAAGTTTTAGACAAGGTGCAAAAACACAACTATATAGTACTGTAGCTGGAAAAATGACACTTAGGTGTACCCACATCGCTGCTCATTTAGGGCACCCCCGAGCAGCTGACTTGCTAGCAAATCCAGAAGTTTTAATAGATTTTGTTTGCTGCCTTCCATACACATGTAGCCTCAGAGTGATGTAGCGCCTGACTATTCGGTAGCCTATACTGCAGCACAGTGGTAGCAAGTTGATGCAGTGTGTTTCCATTACACAAGCAATCTTATCTGCAACATTCGGTGACAGTACAAGATTTGGAAGTTCCAGTCGAATGAGCACTTCACATTTTTTAACTAAAGAAATGACAGCATCTGATGGGTGCTTCAGTTGTCCATATGTTCGGATCACTGTCAAACAAGCATCCTGTGACCTTGCATCCGGGTTGTTATTCAAGATTGCAGCACAGCAAGCATCACAGCAAACAGATTTCTCCTCTTTATGAATCAACCAACCAGCAATGTAGTATAGTGCTGATGTTTCCCCTACATCCATTGCTGTTGCAGAAGCTGCCTCTGCCAATGCCATCAAATCATCAGGCAAGCCAGCATCTTCATCAGAGCTGCAAAGTGCTGTTAGCTCATCAAAGGTATTGTCATCAACGGGACGCGATCGAGCATTTTTTATAAATGTGAGTAACTGCTCACTGTCATCTTCCTCATATGAGCTGTTGTTGTCCATGTGCAGCAGTTCTGCCAGAACAATCAGGCGCAGTGTTCTGCGAAAGAAAACTGCTGTCGGGCATGGCCGTCCATGTGCTCGTATTTGAGAAAATAAGTTCTCTACTGCGTCTTGAGTAAACCTATGCATAAAAGCACATTGTAAAACATAGTTATTGTCACACATGTTTAGGGTTAGGGTTAGGGTACAAACATAGTACAATTCCCCCAAAAAATTTGTTTCCTGTGACATGGAGAACTCTGTACAATTTCCTTCAGTTTGAAACCATTAATATATCCTTTAAAAAACAATTCACATTGTAAAGATTACACTATGAATAAAAAGTTCATTACACATACCGTCCAGTAAGCAGGTACTGAAAAGAGCCTTCCTTTACGTTGTCGTTGTATAATCCAAGTATGGATTTGATCGACAATCGCAGGCCACTCTGCACGGGTTTCCAAGCAGGCTTACCAAACTCTAGTTGATGGATTATGTCCAGTGCACATTTCAACCTTTTGATGTGGTTGTCTGAACCTGTAAAATGAAAACACACGTTCTAATCGCTGAACACTTATTGAAGATGAAAAAAGTGTAGAGCTGGAATTCCATGTGCAGTAGTCTATATTTATTATACACCAAAAATATTTTTTCACATAAAATAGTGCTTCATCACCATCAGTTGGTACGGCTGTCTGAAATAAAAGATATACTTTCTTATAAAAATAAATATTAAATGGATAAGAACATTGACAGACTAAGTTATCCTTACAGTAAAGGCTATTTATGTTTTAAGTATATAGACACACACAAATAAGCGAATGATGCACATTTAAAGATTGCATCAAAAGAAGAAAACACATGTAATTAGACACATGAAAAATAACTAACATTTTTCAACAAGAACATTCTGGAGTTTTTACAAAATGTGTACCTCTGAAAAGTCCTGCATGATAATGCCGGCCATTAAGTATATCGAACAACTCATCAATATACTTGCAAAACCAGGCTGTTGTCTGTGCCTCTCGAGGCAGAAAACCGAGCTCTACCAGAACACTCAGAGCAGAAGCTGTGCTGTGTGAAAAGACCTGTAAATAAAAATATGAAAAGAACATGAGTGAATGTTTTGGACAAAACATATCACACCATGTTAAACTCAATTGAGGTTTTCTGAAGAAACCCAGTGTGCCGTTATTGCAGTTATTATACATGGTATGCATGAGCACAGAAAAACAAATACCTGCGCAGCTAGAGACACTTTCATTTTCTCAAAATTCCCAGGATGCACGTGAGCCATTGTAAGTTTTGGTGCCAGTTTCAGAGTTTTATTTTCCTGGTATGTCACAAGTTTGTGAATATGTGACATGGACACCTGAGATATCAATCACATGTGATGTTTAATAACTTGGGACATAACTCATGCTTATACTGAAGACCAAATATATCTAATCAGATATCAGCATCACAGTACAAATTTAAATAAAGCGTATTAGCAAAACAATGAAGTTCTAGGATGTAGGTGTCAAACCTGGCGTGTTGGCAATTTTTCCTGCTGGATGACAGATTCTGGTAAAAAAAAATCTTGGCTTTGTAAGGCATTTCGAAGATTTTTTAGGAGATGTGGCACATCAGCTAAAAAGTACAGCCACTGAGGTTTTTCAGGTGTGGAAAAGAGANCAGCAATCTGATGGGTTGCTTCAGTGTCCATATGGTTCGGATCCATGTCAACAAGCCCTATCGTGACCTTTGCATCCGGGTTGTTATTCAAGGATTAGCAGGCACAGCAAGCATCACGAGCAAACAGCCATTTCTCCTCTTTATGAATCAAGTTTGTCTGTAGAAGGTCACAATGCTGTGTTTTTCCCCAGAAAAAACCGGGTCTTGGGTTTGGGGGGGCGCAATTCTAGGTTTCAAACCTACAAAGCATATAGGAGAATGATGATTACAAATGTGCGTTAGCTTCAAACATGATATGGCAATGCAAATAAATATTAAAGAAATCATTAAAACATTTTGTGGTAAATGTTCTACAGCTATTATATACAAGTAATCTATGCCAACCTGTAACACAATGTTCTAAGTGTTGGCAGGGGATACTGTTGTTGGTTGCGTAGGTAATTGTACCCTGTCACTCCAAGGACACAGCGCAGCTGCATTGCCTCTCGCACAGTAACAGCGGACCATTTTACATTTTTTGATCCCTGTAATAAAAATCAATATTTTGAAAAGTAACTAATTTCCCTATCTGTTTTCCATGAACTATTGCTTACAGTGATATTCTATTATTCATCAACACGTCTATCAACAAAAAGATTTGTTGTTCACATTACATTCACTCACAACCACTTACAAGTTCTAGTAGTACTTGTAATATCACACCAACGTGACAAACCATGAACTTATGAAAGAATCAACAAGCAATTAGAAAAAGTTAAATGCAAACATTAAACACGTACTTGCGGTAACCTAAGAGCATTCAGTTGATCTGCATTGAAAATGCCATTAACGCTGGACTTCATGTTTTGGAGCTGTTGCAGAAGACTTTTGTTCTGGAACAACAGCAACAACAAAATTATAGCATAGATATCTAATAACAATGTCTACAAGTACACTGCATACCAAGAATGGAACATACTGAAATACTAATAAAAAAATTGAACATCAAAACATGTTAACAAAACAATATATACCTGTCTCTTCAATCTTCGTATTTTGAGTTTGAGGCTTTCACACATTGTGCATGTGTTAGGCAGTATGCTGGTGTTGTCTCCAGCATATCATCATCATCATCTGATTTCTCATCATCATGTGATGTCTCATCATCATCCAGTGTCTCGTTTTGAATTATGTCGCTCCAATCAGCTTGTTTAGGCTTCTTAGCGTAAGTGTGCATCGTCAATTCTGGGATAAGCAACTTGTCCTCACAGCTCTCCGAATCTAGAACTGAATTCATTGAAAAAAGATATTGCAACATATATAGGCAAGTCTTTGCCACTCTTAAAATTTGGAAGAAAATCAACTGAAACATTCATTGCAGAACAAACAAACAAAATACCTGTAAATTACAATTGTACAGCCATATCAAAAAAAATATATAATATTAATTTTGCATGTACTGACTGCTGCTGAATTCATTTTAAATATAACTGTTTTCCAGTAACTGAGATTTCAATTGATAAAATATATTTTTACCATTCCTACTTAGAACAGCAGCATTCCGTTTTCGCTGAACCTCAAGTTTTTTAGGCGGGTCGGAACATTGAATATGGTAGGGATAGCATTTGGTTTCAACTTTTTTTTGCCATCTAACCTATGTTTTTCATACTGGTTGTCTTCAAAATGTACCTAATAAAATGAAAACATTATAGTGAAACTATTATAAAAACTACAGCAGATTTGTATTTTGTTTCATATGCATTACTTCTCAAAAAACAGTATTCCTTATCTGTATAAGACACACCAGATTTTTTGTTTTGTTTATATGTGTATTGATATGAAATTAATAGCGAAATAACATCTGAAATAAGTTGGCCTAAACTAGTTGGATGTGTTAAGATGAATAACAGGTCAAATATAAATGAGGTATAAAAATTAAACATAATAATCCTGCGCCCCCGCCTCTCCATTCTAGAGATTATAGAGGCATTCGGAAGGTATTTTACGTCCTTATCTAGGGAGTTTAGGAAAGTATACCTATTTAACCAGGAATTCGTTACCACTACTCAGCTTTAATTCTGTGCAATCGAATGTCTGTAATCAATTATCTTTAGTTTAGGTAGGGCCTAAGTCTTTCTTTATTTGTTGACAGGATGAACGAATTAAATTTGGTCCCTACCTCACACAGATGACTGCAATTAGACGGATACCATTTGTCACGCCGACAGTTAATTGCCCACTGTTTCCTTCTCTCTGGATCACGCGGGAAGACAAACTGCCTGAATCCTTCTCAGTAGAAGGAAGATGAATAACAGTCAAATATAAATGAGGGTATAAAATTAACATAATAATCCTGCGCCCCCCTCTCATTCTAAGAGATCTATAGAGGCCATTCGAAGGTATTTTACGTCTTATCTAGGGAGTTTAGGGAAAAGTATACCTATTTACAGGAAATCGTTAGGCCTACTACTCAGCTTAATTCTGTGCAAATCGAATGTCTGTAATCAATTATCTTTAGTTTCAGGTAGAGGGCCTATAGTCTTTCTTTATTTGTTGCACAGATGAACGAATTAAATTTGGTCGCCTACCTCACCAGATCCGACTGCAATTAAACGATACCATTTGTCACGCCGACAGTTAATTGCCCACTGTTTCCTTCTCTCTGGATCACGCGGGAAGACAACTGCCTGAATCCCTTCTCAGTAGATTTTCACAGTTGGTGCAGCACACCCAGGCATTCTAAATTCTTAATTATTCTGAAATGAATATCAATATCAACGCTAACACTCACCAAAAAGGCAACACTGTTTTTTTTACAAATCAAGTCTGTATTTACAATACTCTCAATACCACAGTTTAAAATTAAAGTACAGACTAAATTCTTCCGAGTCACTGACACAAACATTGTCACACAACACAACGTCAACACACACAGCATACTTACACAAGTTACACATCCTGGAGCTGGACTGCCACTGCCAGTGCCAGTGCCAGTACTTAACATAACAGCTGATAAAACGCAATTCTAGTTAATAACAGCATCTATTACTTTTATTTAATAAACATAACGTAATAAATTAACAATTACATTTATATTAAAGTACTTGCATGTCGTAAAAATACTGATTTCTAACTTGAAAAATCTCTAACTTAGTAACTAGAACATACGACTCCCGCGACTCTTCGACGAAACATGGCGCCACCACCGGGCGTTTCACTTCTCTGTATTGTTCTCGGGGTAACGTTAATGATTACCGCTCCTGCTCGTAACGGCCGCTAGCGGCCTACTCACTAGAGCGTTAAACCTCTTACTATTTGAAATGGGTGGCTGCTGACTGAGCAGAGCGGCCAATCAGCGAGCAGTCCTTTGCTTGACGTCATTTCCGTCAACATTTCAACTGCAATAACTATATTATAATAGTTTATAATAGTTTATATTAGAGTTTATAATAGTTATAATAATATAATTTATAACTGTTAAAAAATGCATGCTTCTGATAAAGCCATTAACTAGATACCACCAAAATAAATATGTGCCTGGCGGATTTGCAGGCCTGGCTTTAGACTGTACCCGGTCGACAGTTTCACACGCCTACACAAGGCCTATGTGCTGAAGGTGGCGAACGGGTACTTAGTACGAGGCCTGCTTAGCCTCGTTCTGCGTTTATTCGATAACGAGGTTTGCGAACTGTTTAGGCTGCCTTCGCTTACTGCGTCAGTGTAGCGAACGCAGTCAAGCGTAACATGACGACTGGTATTATACAGGTTAGTTCTCAGGGCCGTTAAGGAATACACCACGTGATTGTTTTAATCTGTACGCACCGCCACCTATTGATGAATAATTTTTTCATCCATTTTTAACTTTTTAACTTTTTAAAATTTTTTCTCTAGGCTGCGGAGTTCTCTAGTTATGCGAGTATGGACTAATTCGGCTGAACAACTTTATATATATAGATGTGTGTGTGTGCGTGCGTGCGTGCGCGTGCGTGTGTGTGGGCGTGCGTGCGTGCGTGCGTGCGTGCGTGCGTGCGTGCGTGCGTGACGTCCACGTGCTTGTATGCGGTGCGTGCTTGTGCGCTGCGCGCGTGCCTTCTGTATGCGGGCGTGCTTCGTGCGTGTGTGTTGCATGCGTGCGTGCGTGCCGCATGCGAGCGTGCGTGCGTGCGTGTGTGCGCGTGCGCGCGTGCGTGCGTGGCGTGCGTGCGTGCGTGTGCATGAGCATGTGGGTGTGTGAGTCTGTGTTGACGAACTGATATGCGAATTTAATTTTTGAACCAAAAAGAATATGCCACAAAATGCAATCATGTATACAGAAACGCAAGTGCTATCTTTCACGATCGTCTGTTTATGTATCTACGCATAAATTGACTACGTCACGAATTTTCTATGGTGTATATTGTNCAATGTATCAAAATGAGTAAAAAATGTTATACTAAACAGCGGAATGTGCTACTAAACAGGGTACTAAACAGGGGAATGTGCGCGGAATGGGTAAGAATGTGGCGCAGTGTGCATCAATAACTGCTACAATGTATCAAAATGTGTACAAATGTTATACTAAACAGCGGAATGTGCTACTAAACAGCGAAATGTTCTACTAAACGGCGGAATGTGCGCGGAATGGGTAAAAATGTGGCGCAATGTGCATCAATAACTGCTACAATGTATCAAAATGTGTAAAAATGTTATACTAAACAGCGGAATGTGCTACTAAACAGCGAAATGTGCTCCTAAACAGCGAAATGTGCTACTAAACAGCGGAATGTGCTACTAAACAGCGAAATGTGCTCCTAAACNCTATGAGTATAGGTGTCTATATATTGTGTGTCTTCTCTATGCTGAATATGTCCAACAGTTCTGTGGCTATAGGTATGTCTATACATTGTGTGTATTCTCTCTGCTGAATATGTCCAAAAGTTCGGTGGCTATAAATGTGTCTATAGTACATTGTGTGTCTTCTCGATGCTGATTTGTAACTTTTGATGCAATTGCAAAAGTAACATCACTATGACTTGCTTTTTGAAGAATATGTGATATACTTTATTCATTTAACTGCCAACAGGAAGCTCATCACACATAATTATGTAGCAGGACATTACTCTTTCTTTTAATGCAGCGGTATGCAGATTTCAATAAGAACTAGAAAAGATTTCAATGTCCGAATAAGATCATATGGAATATAACAAATAAACTGAGCAACAAGAAATTCAAATAATGAAACAAACTTGACAATGTACATGTAGGGAAAGCTGGGGAAAATATGCCATTTT
>NW_014578843.1:0-12776 GCF_000485595.1 Priapulus caudatus
CGCGCTCCGCCGGACGAGTGTCTGGCTGCGTCTACGTCACACACACACACAACGCGCCGTCCCAGCAACACTGAACAAATCAAATGCCCACACTACACATCACACACACACACCCTACTTACATCATGTCCTCACTGCACACACCCGGTACAGCAATACACTACACACACCATCCACACAGCCCCACACACCATGCTCCACTGCAACATCACTCACGACTTTTCCGTCCTTTTGGGTTTCGGGCTGCACTCACAAATAATACCACACATGCACATACACAGCAACACAATGACACACACTCCACCCACACAGAACACACAGGCACTGCGACGCTCCGGCCACACACCCTCATATATACCATGTCTAACACACTTGACTACACACACACACGGATGTGCGGGTCTCACACACCAACACCATCACACATACAGCATCAGCAAACATACCACAGCCCACACACAACACATGCACACAGCACACACATACGTCATGCATCCACACCCAGCCTGTACACACACCACACACACACACAGCACACACCACCGCCTCCACCACATCACTTCAACACACACCCTCTTCACACTCAAATTCTGCCGTTCTTCGAGCTTTCTCTCACTTCTTACTTCTTTCGTCGTTGCTTCACACACATTTCTTCTTCTTCCGCTTTCTTTTCGTTCTTTACAACACGCACTTTAACATCATGTCGTCGCTTATATGTTCACTTTAGTGGTGGTGTGTGTGTGTGGATTTGTTGTTGTGGAGTTGTGTTGCTTGCTTGTTCTTGGGCGTGTTGTGTGTACTGTTGTACTGTGTGTGTGTGTAATGTGTGTGTGTATGTGTGTGTCGTAATATCGTGTGTGTAGTGTGTGATGTGTGTGTGATGTTGTGTGTGATGTGCATGTGTGTGTGTGGTGTGTTGTGTGTGTGTGTTGTGTGTGTATTTTGTGTGTGTGTGATGTGTGTGTGTGGTGTGAGTGTGGTGGACGCGACGTGTCGACCGACTGTCTAGGAGGGATTGCTGTCATTATCCGAATATAGACATCTTCTGGTTCTGGCGTCTTTAGGCGTTTGTTGTTATTGGCGTCACTTCTATAGTCCGAGGTTGACTGCACTGAGATACGTCTGTAAATGCGCTGAGTGTTAGCTTCTTTCTCTGTCTGTTTGTCTGGAGTCAAATTATATCGCAGCGTTCCTCTATAATCGCCCTGAACAGGCTTTGAAAAACTGTGAACAAATAACCGAGCGCTGCGCCTGAACAGCTAACTTCATCGAACAAATAACTGCACAGCTATTTATAATTCGCGCCATATAATATCCATGAAATCTTACATCATCGTCGCATTGACTCAAATTGAATGAAAATTGTAGCCAGACTGCGCGCGCGGCGCGCATGGTCACCGGCACGTCCGAATTACTGTAGGCGTTTTCTGATCTACCGTAACCAATTGTGTATCTTTTCATCGTACCCTCACAACGGCTTTGATATGCGGCCCGTGCGGGCGTTGTGTGTTTTCCTGGCAATCCCCGGCTCGTCGTCTACACCCGACGTAGCCATCGGTAGGACAGCTTGGCCCGAAATACGTGCTCGTTCAGAAGAGGCGCGAGATAGAAGCTAGACGTGATACCATGTTCGGACGGGACACCGCGCCGAACTGGTAATTCCACACGGGCACCGCGTAGACACCCAACTCGATACGGCACGCACACTGGGGTGAGTGCGCCCGGGGGACGCGATCGCAGCAGCAACTGTGTACTACACACAGCACATTTACACACACAGGACCACGCACACAATCACAACACAAGCGAGTCTTTTCAATGCGCGGGATCACAACACCACACACAATCACACACACATACACACACACACACAATGACCACAATCAAAGCGCGTGGCGTGCCCAGACAGCCCACACACACATCCACATACATTACATACCACACACACACACACACACACCGCACAAGACCCATTTAACTCACACACACATTTAACACACACACACACATATATATATATCTATATACACAGACGGAGAAATAGAACTTGAATAGAGAGGGAGAGAGCGAGCGAGAGGAAGAGAGAGAGAGAGACAAAGAGAAAGAGAGAATGAGAGAGAGAGAGAGAGAGAGAGAGAGAGAGAGAGAGTGAAAGGTGGAAGGAAAAAAGAGAGAGAGCTAGAGAAGGAGAGAGAGAGAGAGAGATAGTGTGTGTGTGTGAGAGAGAGAGAGAGAGAGAGAGAGTACGAAGAGAGAGAGAGAAGAGGAGAGAAGAGAGAGAGAGAGGAGAGGAGAAAGGCAGAATAGCTATCTTATTCTATCGTATCTAGTCTATCTATCTATCCTATCAATCTATCTATGTGCATATCTGTCTATCTATCTATCTATTTATCTACCGTGAGGTTATCGTGAGGCGGGATCTAGCAAAAATATAAACTAGGTGTCTTACATATAGATTTCAATTGGTTTATATCTATATATAGATATAAGATATATATAGATATTGGTTTATATCTATCTATCTATCTAATCTAATCTATCTATCTATCTAATTCTATCGTATCTAATCTAATCTATCTATCTATCTATTATCCTATCTATCTATCTATCTATCTTATCTATCTATTATCTATCTAATCTATCTTCTATCTATCTATCTAATCTATACTATCTATCTATCTCATCTATCCTAATCTTATCATCTATTTATCTATCTATCTATCCTATCTATCATCTATCTACCTAATCTATCACTATCTATCTATCTATCTATTCATATCTATCTATCTAATCTACATCTATCTATCTACTATCTATCTACTAGTCTATTAGCTCTAATCTATCTATTCCTATTTTATCTATTATCTATCCTATCTAATCTGTCTATTATCCCCTACTACTACTATCCTATCTATCTATCTATCTATCTATCTATCTATCTCTGTATATCTTAATCTATCTATCTATCTATCTATCTATCTATCTATCTATTCTATCTTCTATCTATCTATCTATCTATCTATCTATCACTCTTCTATCTTATCTAATCTATCTATCTATGCTATCTTATCTATCTATCTATCCTATTTATCTATTTACTATCTATTTATCTATCTATCTATCTCCTATCTTCTCCTATTATCTATCTCTACCTATCATCGTAGTCTATATAATATTATATATATATATGTATATATATATAGTACAGAGAGAGAGAGTGAAATAAATAGGTACATACATAGATAGATAGATAGATAGATAGATAGATAGATAGATAGATAGATAGATAGATAGATAGATAGATAGATAGATAGATAGATAGATAGATAGATAGATAGATAAATAGATAGATAGATAGATAGATAGGTAGATGGGTGGAAGAATAGTTAGAATAACAAGATTAATTATTAATTATACATCATACCTGAATTATGGTGCTCGCGATAATTGCGCGGATACCCAGATGAACGGAATAACTACGATCATCAGAAGCACCATATATATAATGGATGATGAGCATTCCGATTAAATTTTATTTATGTATAAGATTAAATTTTATTTATATATGACTATATCCATTAGAAATGCGCGAGCAATGCAACACACGCCAATTCGTCGTCGTTTATTGCGCTCTGTCTGTCACGGCCTGTAATAATTTCTAAACACCGCCTATCACCTGTGTTTTGTCGCCGTGGATACCACTGATAAACAAAGTTAGCAGCAGCACCCATTATCCAGTCGCAGGAAGTCGACCAGTATTTGCGAGGGCACCGCGTGTATAGACACGCCGAAGGAATCGCGGTGGCAACTTCACATTGTATCGAAATTTCGGGTCCTCAAGGTATGGAAGAAAAGTTGTTCACTTTTAACGTTTTACTACTAACAATATATATATATATATATATAACAAATTCAAATAATTGGTAGAGGATGTTTACGTTTTAAAACTAAAATGTGATTTTACATCTATATATCGCCAGTCTTTTTCGATATGGTAACGTTAATATTTTTATTTTAGATGTATCTTGTCACACGGCACAGGTGTCTGACATGCTAATACCAGCCGTATCGCAGGTCACCATGTGGAAGCACATTGTCATCACGTTCGCCATAGCAGCAATACTACACTGCCACCAGATCGGTATAGGCCTATATATAACGAAAATTCATGTTAAATCGCTAAAACTAGCCTAAAGTATTTCGAAAGCTTTAATGTGCTGCGGCAATAATTTCCACAATTCCCGATTCTCGTGCACCTGTTTCAACATTGGGCATTTTTCACCGACATACGCCAATCTACGTGTCAACATTGTGAAGATTTTATAGGGATTCAATTTAATATAACACGCTGCTAATTCCTTGCCTAGCCTCGCCTGTAAACGATATAGTACCCGTCTTGATTATCCAATAAAACGCACTCTTCGCCAACTTCGCTGGGTAGAGAGGCTTCTAGTTAGAGGTGCAGTTTCCGGCGCAATCTGTGGTATAAACGCTTCGAAATAATTCACATACTTGAACAGACGCACGTATTTTACTCAAGCATGTGTTATGTCGAGCATGTATATGTGTATACATCGTTTTTTTAGCGAATTTTACTATATATTTTGTTGTTTATGTAAAATCATACACTCACACACACACACGCTTGCGCGCGCGCACAAACTCTCACACACACGCACGCACGCTCGCACACTCGCACGCACACACACGTATACACACACACACACGCACGCACGCACGCATGTACGCACGCACGCACGCACGCACGCACGCACACGCACACACACACATACACACACATACGCACACACACGCGCGCACACACACGCACGCACGCACGCACGCGCACATCAGCTATTCATAACATGCGGACTTATTCTCACAGAATGTGTGTCTTGGCACAACACGTATATCTGCGATGCTGGGACGAGCAAAGAAGTGACGTGCAGGCAAGGTCTAATCAAGGACATGATCATTGAAATCGGCCATGATAGACCATGGGGCCGTCTATCAAGTCTCATCCGGATGGACCGTTTGTGTAATGAAACAGACTACAGCTACAGATCAGAGAGTGTCAAGGACTGTACGTTTGCTCCGCTACCAGACGCTGAGTTGTCAGCGCAGCGCAGCGCCTGCATCAATAAGAGTCGCTGTACCGTCAAATACGATATGCATTTTCCCACTAATACCTGCCCGGTCCAGCACGCAAACGTAATCTGGAAATGCGGTAAGTGTAGGGTTTGCACGTGTGCACATGCATGCGCTCACACACGCGTGTGCGAAAATATATTTAAAGGATTTATACATACGAGGAATCTTACTGCATGTTAGGAACTTTTAGAAAGCAATCACGGACATCTCTAAATATATAACTAAAGTAGCATCCTGTATCAAGAATTCGCCGGAAGCGATATAGGCTTCTATACCATGAATTGGACACATTGTCGGCCATTTTATATCTCATGGAATCGAAAATGGAAATATGTAGTGCCGATGGATAAAATCGATTCAAACCTGAGCGCTTATGGTGTTGAAATATTGTCTAACTGGCCTATCCATCTGCAGTTATTTATAGGTAGCTCCAGTCAACCAGTGTTGCGATAAGGGCGTTCTGAAAGCGCTGCTTAGTAACGCTATACATGCAGTCGAGATTTTGGCTTGCACACATAAACATCATATACGAACTGCGTTAGCCTGGTAGACTTAGCAATTTAATATCCCAAAAGGAGTGGTTACTCGATCCGCTCAGATGAGAGCAAATGTCCGCTATTTTCTGATACAACGGAAATCGAATCGCGCATGCAGCGCAGTTCCTGTAATCCGTGCCTGTCATCATGCTAGAGAGATCGATGTGAGGTGGAACGCCGTGTTTCGGACGTACATACACATCACGCGTATAAACGTCAACATAATATCTCGCTCGCACCACGAGCATTCGCACGCTGCGCAATTGCAAGTCTCCAACTTTACACGGAAACCAAAACATTATAGTAGCAGCAGACGTAGCGGGGGCCCAATTTATAGCTAAATTACCTAATCGTTAGCAGATTTTTAAGCTTTGTTGCCACATTTAACTTAAAATCGCGAAACTTTGGTTGCAGAAATTCTCATTTCCAATAATTCAAATGTATTTCCAATGGTGTTTCCTACGTTTGCAGGTGGCGACGCGATGTATGACGTCACTCTGGTAGACGAGGTGACGCAGTTTGCCGCGTTCAGCAATAAAACAACGGTAGTACTATCGGAGATGACTGTATGTTTCTGGATGCGTTCACGTAGGCTTATAAAACGCGAATTCATGACAGTGTTAACGTACGCGGTGCGGGAAAATAGTAACTATGTAGCCGTATTCTTAGCTAAAGACCGGATCTTGATGGCCAGCACAGATAGCTACTCCAATTTGGACACAGAGTAAGTGCGAATGTTACACATGTGATAACGTATCTGCTCAGGGGCATATATATCAGGAGTAGATAATAGGGAAAGAGTGTTTCCCCATTATCTACTCCTGATTTATATGCCTATGAGAAATGTGTATTTTTTTAATAATCCCGTATTTTATGTAATCTTACAGAAAAGTTCAGAACATTGTACAAAAACTGAAATGTTTGAATCGGAAACATGCATGTATCTCCCTCTCATCTTTTCCTTGTACGGTTCCGTTATATTTTGTTCGGTTCTCTTCTCTTCTCTTCTTTTTTCTTGTCTTCTTTTCTCTTCTTTTTCCTTTTCTTCTCTTCTCTTCTCTTCTGTTCTCTCCCCCTCTCTTCTCTTCACGTCTCGTCTCGTCTCTTCTCTTCTCGTTTCTTCTCATTTCATCTCGTCTCGTCCTCTCTCTCTCTCTCTCTCTCTCTCTCTCTCTCTCTCCCTCCCCCCCTCTCTCTCTCTCTCTCCCTCTCTCTCTCTCTCTCTCTGCAGGTTGAAACGTAATACCAATGTGCTAATTTAACAATTTAATTAATGCTAATAATTATGATCAGATAAAGATGAATAAATGTTATTGATTGTAAATATTAAATATGAACACTTCATACGAATAACATTAACAATTATGAATAATGAACAATGCAAAAAATCCACCCGATAGTAGTTAACATCTGAACGCGTTACATAGTGTACTTTCATATAGCCACAGCCACAGCCCCGCCAACCACCGCCCCGCCGGTTCGGAAAACGTTGCCGCGAAATGCTAGCATTAGATACAGATATAGATTAGCTATAGATATAGATTAGATACAGATATAGATATAGATTAGATATATATATATATATAGATGTAGATATAGATATAGATATAGATTATAGATATAGATTTAGACATAGATTATAAGATATAGATTTTCAGATTATATATAGATATAGATATACGATATAGGATATTAGATATAGATATAGATATAGATATAGATATAGATATAGATTAAATATAGATATAGGTTTGATATAGATTAGATATAGATATAGATATATATTAGATGTCTAGATTTTTTATAGGGATGATATCGGGAAACGTTGCAGCGAAATGCTAGCATTAGATATAGATATAGATTAGAGATAGATAGAATAGATATAGATCTATATAGATTTTTTTTTATAGGGATGATATCTTTGAGATGCTATTACAGAGCCACTAAGACTACAGTGAGAGACGGAAACTGGCACCATGTCTGCACAGTCTGGCAAGCAGAACTCGGCAGAGTTTTTATCTACGTCGACGGATCGTTCAGCTACGACCATGAAGGACGTACGACTCCGATTCTGCCCGGTGGAATTTACGAGATCGGACAAAAACAGGATAAACTCGGAGGCAGGTTCCAAGCCCCGCAGGCCTACATAGGAGCACTCACAGGTCTAAACGTATACTCTAGAGCCTTATCAATAGAGGAGATACACACGTTCACCAAGTCATCTTGCTACAACGATGACGGCGACATCATACGGTGGAGCGAGATACTACACGCATTTCAAGGAGACCCCCTAATCACCAGAGGGCGCTTCTATCCAGGTATGTAATACCACGAATACGGTCACTAAAATATGACCTGTCACTATACTAATGCCTCAACCGAAGAGCAACATAATTGAGAATAATATACATCGCGAATACATATTTTTGCCTGATTTGCCAAGGTGGCTGAGTTTATGAATATTGTTAGCACAAACAATCCTGAAAAACATTACTCTACTCTGCGTGTTATTATTATTATTATTATTATTATTATTATTACTATTATTACTATTATAATCAGAAACACAAAACTCGCTCATTATAACTTTGCCAAACATTTGCAACAAATTCACACTGCAGCAACATTACATTATCGTTAGTTTCTGCAGCGCTAAAGCTGGTTGTCAATTGATATATTTTCTAAATTGTACGCTAAGCTGTCATAAATATGCTTTCAGAATGTCCCATTGCTTACGACATGGTATACAACGCTACTACGGGGATTACGGACATACTTACGATCCAGCACAGACTAACGTTACCAGAGTTACATGAGATATCTATCTGTGTGTGGATACTCGCCACTGAACCGTATATGACTGACGGTAGTGGGTTTCTAATGTATCGGACTGCAATGAGAGACAAACATGTAATACTAGGACTCGGGAATCACAGCGTCATTATCAGGATGGAACGAAAGTACGCTCATATATACAGATCATTATATACGGAAACTAATTTTCTATTATAGACGCTTGATATAATATCAGGAGCTAATAATGACAAATTTGTCATTATTAGCTCCTGATAATATATATATACTCTATTACGCTGTACATCAACTCATACGCAACTCATAAGAGTTTTTTTTAAATAGCCGTATATGTTACGTCGAGACCGTATATGAATTAGCTGTCATGGCGGTTCGTAGCGTGGAATGTAGGCTAGTAGGCCTACTATTATTGTCGTGTAGCAGATAATGTCGTATTATACTAACAGTGTCTTAACTTATAAATCTTACTCTGTGATGACCTATTCGTATACATAATTAAGACATGTAAGAGGTACTGCTTCTTGTCACCTACACATGTTACCATGCGGATGTGGACGGTCGATGTTGGTCGACGCTTCGAGCACCTCTGATATTGTAGCTGCAATGATTGTTGGCGAGCGGTTTGATTTAATTTGGTTATCATTACTAGCTGTTGTTTTCGTTTCATCATGTTTAATGCATTTGCTAGCGTGATGAACTTCACCTCGCTGGAAGAAAATATTCAAGATGGCGGCTGGCATCATCTCTGCGTGACGTGGACATCGACGGTGGGCAAGCTGGTGCTGTACGTCGGAGGCGAGCCTGTAAAAAGTAGCTACGGCTTCGCCGTCGGCGCCACGATTCCCGCTGGAAAAGGGTTGTTTCTTGGTTACGCAGCCAAGTTCCCGGCGACAATGAAACTCACAGGAAGACTTTCTCGTCTGCACGTGTTCGGGAGAGTGTTGCGACACGACGAGGTGCGCGCCGTCATGTACAAATGCTCGATCTACGGAGACGTCCTCAGCTGGAGCGCTGTTCAATACGGATCATTACTAGGTCGCGTGGAGCCAATGGGAGAGCGACAACTCTGCGTAGCGCCTCGTAAGTTGATGCGGCGCGTGGTTCCATTTTGATTCATTCTATCAAACTGTAAACACAAGTACAAAACACAGGCCAACGTACAAGTACACACACTCAGGCGTCCACGCGTACACGCATGCACGTATGCACGCACACATACACATACATCGTATGTATATCACATTTATATCGTGTCTTAATTCAGACCATTAAATGATTAAAGCGCATCGCAATAGGTTAATTCTAAATAGTTTTTTTGTTAGCTGTATTTATGTAGCTATGTATGTGTGCCTAGTATGTTTCCCGTTGATTTATCAACACAAATTTTTCCTCTGCCCTGAGTGTAATTTTATTGACGCTGAGACCCGTTGGTCTGGCGCCAATTGTTTGCTTGTTTGTTTGGTTGATGGGTTGCTTGTTTGTTTGATTGTTTGGTTGGTTGGTTGGTTGATTGGTTGGTTGGTTGCTTGATCCGTTGGTTGGTAATTAGTTTGGTTGATTGATTGGTTGGTTGGTTGGTTGGTTGGTTGGTTGGTTGGTTGGTTGGTTGGTTGGTTGGTTGGTTGTTGTTGCTTGGGTTGGTGGTTGGTCTGGTTGGTCTTGTTTGGTGGTTGGTTGAGTTTGCTTGGTTGGTTGGTTAGTCTCCGTTTTTTTGATGCTTCTGGTGTCTTGCTTGCTTGTTAGTTTCTTTGTAGTGATTTTGTCGGGGCCAGCTCGTCGGTCGGTCGGTCGGTCGGTTGGTTCATGGTGGATGAGATGGTTGGCTAGTTAATTGCTTGTTGTTGCTCAGGTGTTTTGTTAAAACCTATTTTTGTGTGGTTGCTATAGACGGTTTTGCTTCCCTTTCTTTACCATTCTATACCTCATAAATGATTACAGCCGGCTGATCGCATCCGTTCATCGGGCGTGTAACTAAGCGACCATTTACACGTTGTAGTTTCAGAGCCGTATCACCTAGAGTTCACAGCCGCACTGGACCTGACCAGGCACGGGCCGCCATACGCGGAGTTGAAGTTAGAACACGAGTCTACAGGCGATATGACGATTTCATGGTGGTTCAAGTCCACGCTAGAGAATGGAATCGGACATAATATGTTCCTGATCAGCTTGTTCCTTCGGGATAATACGCAGCTTTTCATTGTTATGGATGAGTATAACACTATTAGTGTGTCTGCTTCATACTCAATAAGGTGAGAAACGCGTAAGAGCGACGCTCTAACTCATGGATTGAAGCTATGACTGAGTCTGTCAGAAGGAGATTCCTGTTTTATTTGCGATGCCATTGGCGTGGCATAACTAATTAGATTTAGAAATGTTGTCATCACTTTGCATAATATCTCGTCGTTTATTGAGTATAAATCTCCGGCTTGTAATTACATGCTCTGTAAGACGCTGTGGTGCTATTCCACATGCGGGCGCTTCTCATGTGTCGAATAGTGATAATCCCGTCATTGGCAGCTCTACTCTGCTCGCTCTACTCTGTTCGCTCTACTCTGTTTGCTCTACTCTGTTCGCTCTACTTTGTTCGCTCTACTCTGTTTATAGTTGGTCACCGAATGTAAAGCCCGTGGACGAGGACTGGCATCATTACGCAGTGATAATGACCGACCTAGCAACACAGATATACGTTGATGGCAACAAAGTTCAAGACAAAGACCCGATAGAAATTTACGATAAGCATCCGCTGGACATTGCCATCGGAGATTGGCAAGAATCATCGTATCCGCACTATTCCATCTACGGAAGCATGTCAGGGTTGAATATATTCAGCAGAGCGTTGGCACCGGACGAGGTAGCCATTCTTGCCTCAACCACCTGTAGCGTCGATGCAGGCGACATCGTTAGCTGGTCAAAGTACAGATCCTACGTAAAGGATTACGTCATCGTACACATCGGTGAAATATGCGCACCAGAAGGTATGAAAATCACATTTCTGTTACGAAAATATGTACTGAAAAGGCGTGCGCCTCGCGTGTATACATAGGTTATATGCATCTGTTTTCTCTTATTTTTCGTTTGCGCACAAGTGATGACGTGTGAACAGCCAGAAGGACCGCTACATGTAAACATGACAAACCCTCAGCTAACCTACGAAGATACGGTTACATATTGGTGTGACACAGGTTATAACTTGATCGGGGAAGCCACCGCTACGTGTGAGTTATCTGAGAACAGCTCCCTCGTCTGGTCACCGAGTTCACCAACATGCGAAAGTAGGTGATGTAATTAATTCGACTGTCTAGAAAGGCGACCTGCGCGCCATGACGCGAATAAAACCGTTACTTTGTTTAAGCAGATGATGAAAGCACGCTTACATCACAGTCGATTATTCGCACTAGCTTCAGTGTCTTCAGATACATGTACCCACATACATACACATGCACGGGGAACCGCACGCGCACCCACGCACCTGTAGGCACGCGCGCACATTGAGAAGTAGATTTAATAGATGCAGACATGCATGCAACATAGACTATGAGTAACCTCTGGCGGACGATAGTTCAGTCATTGCTGAGCCAGTGCGTTATTTAGTTACCAAGTACTTTGCTCTATAATTTTTACTCAATTGCTGAAATTTTGGTGTCATTATATTTTCCACCCCCTATTTATAAAGTTTTGGTGTGCCCGGAGCTAATACCACCAGTCAATGGTCACGTTGGCACGAGCTTCAACTACAATGACACGGTGACGTTTTGGTGTGACGATGGATACTACTTGATTGGAAACGAAACATTGACTTGCGAGCTACCCAGCCTTAACTCGAGTAATAATGTGGTGCTGGAAGCTTTGGTGGGAGTTTGGTCTGACGATAACAACCAACGATGCGAACGTAAGAGTCATCATCTTTGTTTACTTTAAATTACTGTTACTGATAGATGATCGAAATAATAGAAATTCGAAGGACGCGAATATCACAAAGGACCCTATACAGATAGTGATGTTGTCTTTGACACAGATCTCCCACACACACTTTGACACAGTCACACTGACACACAGACACACAGACACACTGACACAGACACACAGACAACAGACACACAGACACACAGACAACAGACACACCAAAACGTCACCGTGTCATTGTAGTTGAAGCTCGTGCCAACGTGGCCATTGACTGATGGTATTAGCTCCGGGCACACAAGAACTTTATACATAGGGGGTGGAAAATATAATGACACCAAAATTTTAACAATTGAGTAAAAATTATAGAGCAAA
>NW_014578843.1:12786-18501 GCF_000485595.1 Priapulus caudatus
TCTCTCTCTCTCTCTGTCTCTCTCTCTCTCTCTCTGTCTCTCTCTCTCTCTCTCTGTCTCTCTCTTTCTCTCTTTCTTTGTCTGCCTCTCGCTTTCTCTCTCTCTCTCTCTCATTATCTCTCCTTCGCCCCATTTCTCTCTCTACTATTACTTGTCATTCTCTTCTATTACATAATATATCATTTGATTCCGTGCAAGATTCAATCATTCCCCGATGAGCAATTGCATTTATATATTATACATTTATCATAAAAATATAAAAACTACTCGATCATGCAGTTATGAGATACGTCGCTATCATTTTAAAATTTTATTTTGCTTGCTTCAAAAGCACACACATGTACTGTGCCAGTCGCTCCCCAGCATGGCAGCCTGTACGGGACAGACTTCAGCTACCAGCAGGTCGTGACCTTCCAATGTGACACCGGTTACCTGTTGAATGGAAGCGCTGAGATAGTTTGTCAGCTGACGTCGGAACCAAGCCTTGATCCAATAGTTGAATGGTCTGGTAGTCACAACCCGAATTGCGATCGTGAGTAACGATGGTGGTAAACCCATATTATTCGATTAGATATCATCAGGGGTCAATGAGGACAAAATTAATAATTGTCATTAAAATTATTGTCATTATTGTCATTGTTATTGTTATTGTCATTGTCATTATTGTTATTGTTATTGTTATTGTTATTGTTATTGTCATTGTCATTGTCATTGTTATTGCTATTGTTAATGTTATTGTCATTATTGTTATTTATTATCAATATTGTCATTTCTGTCATGAAATAATTTGTAATTATTCAACCCTGATATCATCAAGAGCTAATAATACCTCGTAATAGAGGTATTATTAGCTCTTGATATCATCATATTCATGTGCTAGATTTTCTGGACTATTAAGGCCATCGAAGTGCGCGTCTGCGTACGCGCGTGTGTGTACGTGGGTGCGTGCGTGTGCTTATGCTTGTGCGTGTGCGTGTGCGTGTGTGCGTGGGTGCGTGCGTGCGTGTGTGTCTGTGTAGGTGATCAGGAGCCGACAGTAGAATGGACTGTTAGTCATACCCAGTCGTGCAAACTTAAGCAGCGATGGATCAATTGGATCATTATTCATGTGTTACTGTCATCGTGCTTGTGCTTGTCCGTGCGTGCGTGTGTGTGCGTGCGTATACGCACGTGCGCCCGTGCCGGACAGCATTCGTACCTGCATGCGTGCATGCGTGCGTGCGCGCGTCCGTGCCTGCATGCGTCCGTCTACGCGGATACACGTATTTGTGTGCCAAATTTACAAACACGTAAAAGTAGGTGGTTTTCGAGTCGCAGCACCACCTGGCGAATGCAAAACGTTACTTGATGCAGTCAGCTGATGAGTAGAACAATTCCATTTCCAAGACAGCAACCTCTTTCAATCGAGAAATTAAAAAATAAATTAAACATGACACACCAAATGAATATAATTATCATATATTTCATCTGTTCCAGCGTTCATTGGTTGATTTGCAAGAATAATACCGTCAGATTCAATGTCGACACACGCAAATATTCACGTAGAGACTCACGCGCACGCACACGTGACACACGCATACGGCCAATCACGCTCAACGCATCCACAGATACAACGATTACCTTCAAATAGAACGTAAACTGGTCATTGCGTATAGTCAGCGCATAATTTACTCGTATGCGTGACTGAGTATTTTGACAACGCCTCTCGATTTTTTTTTGTTCGTCTGATTCGGTTTATGTCAATAACTTTTGTTGCCGTTATCGTTTGTAATTCCTTCTTTTCTATCGTATTTAACTTTTTAACAAGTTGTGTGCCCGGACATAATACCGCCAATTAATGGTCACATTGTTGGCACGAGCTTCTACTACAATGACATCGTGACGTTCTGGTGTGACGACGGATACTACTTGATTGGAATCGCAACTCTTACTTGCGAGCAATCGGCCCTTACACAGAGTGCGGGAACTAGTGGTTCGGAAAACCTCGGTGGCATCTGGTCTGACGATAACAACCAACGATGCGAACGTAAGTGTCATGATCATCAGTGTTTGCGTGCGGCTGAAAATATTACATCGTGCGTACTTTATGTAGTTCAAAACTTCAATTAAAATCTTCATTCATTTTTCACATTTTTGACGTGGGCCATATCATACTAAGTCGGTTTCGCCTGAGAGATGTGGAGGAACAGTAAAAAACTTGGCATCTGATGAAATTGATTAGTGAAAATTCGTCATAATAATTTCTTAAATAACTAATATTCTACTCCATGCGCGCTCTCTCTCCCCCCCTCTCTCTCTCTCTCTCTCTCTCTCTCTCTCTCTCTCTCTCTCTCTCTCCTCCTGTGCCCTCTCTCTCTCTTCCCTCGTTCTCTGTCTATTACATAATATACTCAATTGATTTTGGCTAAGAATTAATTCATTCGCCTGATAACGCAGTTGCATTTATACTCTAGATTTATCCTTTAAGCATATGAAAACTTAATGAGCCAATTATGAGATACGTCGCGACATTCTACCAATATTTATTTTTTTTCTGCTTCAAAAGCACACACCTGTAGCTCGTGCGCAGTAGCTCGCCCAGCCAGGCAGCCTGCGGCGGACGCGAAATTTTTTTTGACCCACGAGAGTTCCGGACGCCGCAGCCAATGCAGGCGCATCTCCACTTCACTCGACATACCTCGAAGAACAATGCAAAATGTATACAGACGCTAATCCTAAGCCTAGAATCCTAACCCATAACCCAACCGTAACACTACAACTTATATTTTGTAACAAAACCCAGGAGGCGTGTTCGAGGAGAGCGAGCGGCTCGGATGCGAAGCGCGCATGAACGAAACGCAGGCGCTCCTGAACGATACAGCGAGCGCCTCGCTGGGCTCGCTGTCCGCTCGCCCTTGATCAAAGATGCGCGCCGGCCATGCGAGGTACTCAGCAGATTTAATCCGCGAGATAACAATTACTGTTAAACAGAATTAGCAGACGAAATTGATACAATTGAATTTGAAAAATAAAAAAAATAAAGAAAAGAAAGAAGTAAAATAAAGAAACATGAAAAGTGAAATAAAGTTGAAATAATTGCAATGACGTCAGAAATGCTTAGATTCGCATTCGCCAGATTTTTCGTCGCACATCTTGAAAACAACTCCGCTCGCTGAGCGAACAGCTTTTGAAACTGGCGCGCAAACGTTCGCTCGCAGCCGTCGCTCGGCAGTGTCGTCAGAAGAGCGAACGCGCTAAAGCGGCGCGGAGCGAGCGTTCGCTCTCCTGAACACGCCTCAGGTCCGTGCTTATATACTCGCACCATATATACAAAACACTTATCTGTGGTGGGTGCCGCGAACTCTCGTGCGGAAAAAATTCGCGCGCAGCGGACAGACTTCACTACGCAGCAGTGCGTGACCTTCCAATGTATACTGGTGTACGCTGTTGATTGGAAGCGCTGCGGATAGTTTGTCAAGGCCTGACGTCAGAACCCAAGCCCTAGTCTAATAGTAGATGGTCTGGTAGTCACAGACCGAAATGCAAGCGTGAGTGGCGACGTTGGTAAAACCATTATTTCATCCAATTTTAAACGCAATTCAACCAGATATAATGCATATTGGTAATATTTAATGTTTTATGTTAATGATCAAGATAAGTGCGCGCGCGGCGCCGCGCGCGCGAGGTGTGTGTGTGTGTGTGGTGGTGTGTAGTGTGTGGTGTGTGTGTGTTGTGGTGTGTGGTGTGTGTGTGTGTGTGTGTGTGTGTGTGTGTGTGTGTCTGTGTGTGTGTGTGTGTAGTGGTTGCGTGCGTGTGTATGCGTGCGTGGGCATGCGTGTGTTTATGTTGTGCTATGTACGGCGTGATATATTATGTGGTGTGCGGTGTGTGTATTCCGTCTGCGTGCCCGTGCCTCTCCTGCCATGCGTGGGCAAGAGTGCGTGCTGCGTGCATCGCTTCGCGCGCGCTCCGTACTTGCATGTCCCGTTGCGGTAGTACACGTATATTGTTTGTGTCGAAATTCATCCGACGGTGAAAGTAGGTGATTAAATTTTGGGCGTCGAAGTAAGCGACGCGCTCGGCGCCAGCCTGGCGAATGCACCGCAAATTTGCATAGCAGTCACCGCTGATAAAAGTGCGAAGTGTCTCACAGTCGCCTATATCCTACCAACAGCTATAATGTCCACACACACATATAATGCAACTCCCCGAAACGCGCGCCTACATACACATGAATCCAGCCGACGCGTAATCACACTGAACAAACACGCGCAAGAGAACAGTGTATAATTAAGAAAACTACAATAAATATTATTAACAACTAATTATATTCCGTCACATGTACCGCTCTTAAAACGTGTACGGTCCTTCAAGGATGAGAAAGCCAATTGCCGTATTTAAATAATGTCGGCAAATGCTGTAGATTACTTCATTGGTCCAACATGAACAATGTTAGAAGGATTTAATAGATTGGTGAATGTCGGTGTGGGAGTGAGAATCGGTGTAGAATGTCGATAAAACGCAAATAGCCATGATATCGATTTTATAATCATAATTATTAATTATGATAAAGCATATGCTGTCACGTGCACGCAAACGTTTGGCGGCTCGCGATGAAAATTGGCCGCTTGTTTGCGAAGAGCCAACTAAAAATTTTTGGTGGTGTAGTATTCCAGTGGCGCACGCCTCATGAATTGATGGCGTGCAGGTAGCTGGCAGACGGGCGCGTTAATTCCTCATTTAGTCGCCATTATTTTTGTTATTTAGTTTGGCTCGATTAAGTCTTCCTACTAATTTATTCACGCGGGTAGTAATTTCTCTTGTTTTGTCACCTTTAAGTAATTTAATACAGTTGCCGAGTGCCCGCGCGAGGCTAAATATCACGCGTCAATGTAGCATGTTGCACGAGCTTCAACTACAAGGGACACGGGACGTGTCTGGTGTGACGTATGGATACTACTGTGATTGAAACGCAAACTCTTACATTCGCGAGCTACCAGCATTATCCAGAGTATTAGATGTGCTTTGCGCAAGCTTTCTGTGCGAGTTTGGTTCGACGATAAGCAACAACGATAGCGAACTAAGAGTCATCGTCTTTGTTGTCGTGGTTGTATAAACGTGCATTCACGCCATGCATTTTTGGAAAAATAAAAATATATTGATAAATAAATATAATAAATAAAAAATCAAAAATTAATATATATAGCCTATTACGAGTGTGTGAACGTTGAAGAGTTTGGTGGATGCAATGGTGCAATGCTCCGCTTTCAACGTAATTAAGGCAGCTCATGTGGTTTCAAAACAGGGCCACGTATACGTCCTCCGACAATATTTAATTTAGTAGGCGGACGTATAATTTAGTCATTGGCTGAGCCAGTGCGTTATGTACTTATTATGTTAGCCGTTGCTCGATAATTTTTGCTGGTTATTTGCCGTTTATCGTTTTTATAAATCCTTTTTCTATGCATATTTAATTTGTTTAACAAAGTTGGCCGAGTGCGCGCGAGGCCAATACGACGCAGTCAATGGTCACGATTGTTCGGCAACGAGCTTCTACTAGCATGAACACGGTGAACGTTCTGGTGTGAAGCGTGGATACTACCTCTGATTGGAAATTCGCAACTCTTACTTGCAAGGCAATCGCCGGCCCATCTTAACAGCAGAGTTGCGGGAGACTAGTGGTTCGGAAGCCTTCGGTGGCATCTGGTCTGGAATGCAACAAGCAAGCAAGCGATG
>NW_014578843.1:21059-24314 GCF_000485595.1 Priapulus caudatus
GTGTGTGTGTGTGTATAGTGTGTGTGTGTGTGTGTGTGTGTGTGTGTGTGTGTGTGTGTGCGTGTGCATGTGTGTGTGTGTGTGCGTGCGTGCGCGCGTGCGCGCGCGCGCGTATGTGTGTGTCTGTGTGTGTGTGTGATCACGAGTGAATAAACAAATAATTGAATAGTTTTTATTTACTCATATTGTCAGCGGAAACATTACAAGATAAGTGATATAAGATACAGCGTACAATATCAGGCATATAACACAAATGTTATATTATCCGTACTAATATACTTAATTATATTATGCATTCGTGAATAATATGCCGCTATCTGCATAATAATTCACACTTTTACTTCATTACACATTCACTACAATTGCATCAGTCTGTATTATGACGCTCCTGATGGGATCAGGATTGAATAATAATAGATCTAGAATCTAGATCTAGAATAGATATTATTATTATTCACTCCTGATAAGATGTCATTCTCCGCCAATAATGAAGCTAGCTTAGCTATATCAATAGCTAATCATACATATGATGTATTCTTAGCTATTGGATGTATTCTTAGCTCTTGGATGTATTCTTAGCTCTTGGCTATATGCATTGTTATACTGACCATAAGCGTTTGTAGAACGTTTGTAGCACAGGAATGGCTGCCTAGAATTAACTGCCTATCAAACATGAACTAAGAATATTTAATTCTAAACTAGATCTTATTAACATAGTCTAAGATAATATTAGCATATATGCTATCAATCACTGAAGCGGATGGGTCAAGTGGACCCCACTATAGACTGCTCAGTGCATGGTGATCAACATCCTAAATTTTGCCCCATATTTATTCGGTAAAATCTGTATAAGGAAATAGGGCGATGGATCGTTCGGACTTTGACGAGCGCAATGGCAGCTTTGATGTTAGTTAATAAAAATGGTATCCTTCGATATTAACGCTGTCCGCTTAGATGACCTATAACACAAGTATAAAATATTAATATACTATCAAGAGCCTGTAAAAAAGACCTTCTTTATACCCTCTTGATACTATCTATGTAATGTGAAATACTTGTAAATAATATCTATATAGTAACTACACAATGTCTATAAAATTAGGCGCAAATAAAAGCACAATTTGTTTTTATTCACCCCTAATAACAATGTAGATCATATCAGGAATGTATAATATAGACACTATACATATTAGACATCTATATTATACACTCCCGATAATATGAGTAGTAGAAGGTAGGCCTATAGTACCGTATAATATCTCCTATAATCTGCGGTCGCTCACACGTTGATTGACATTTATAGAACTTTCGATGGTGGTAATACATGTGGCTACATGCGACTTGGCTGGAGTTTGTCGGCATCACTGACGACAAATATCTTGCGCACATTATATCGCCCGCTGCCGCCACCGCCGCCGTCGCCACCGTAGTAGCCGTCGAAGCCGCCGCCACCGCCACTCGGCGGCACCGACAGACGCCGGTTACAGATGAAGTGCAGTAATTCGAGGATCGTGAGAAGACTAGCGCCAGCAAAGGCTCCCATCAGCCCGCCTATGTCACCTGCCAAGGATCATCAAGTAGAGCATACGTGATCGTACGCGAATGTTTATCACCCATTACAATTAACCTAACCTATAGGCCTGTACTCTGATTATACATAATAATTGACCTATCCGTGTCTAAGTGGGAATTATAATTGTTCCATAGACGTAGTTTCACCATAGATATATACAAACACGTATGTGTTTGTATACAATATGTCTTTGGAATATGCATGTGCAAATACTGCGAATAAAATATGCGTAAATAAATGCAAATATGTGATATATCTAGGAGGCATGCAACAGTAAGCCTCCGCAATTGGTCGCCGGTCGGCCATTTTTGTGTATAAAATGTGGTCAGACAACTTTGTCAGCCATTCCGCTCAGTAGAAGTAGGCAAAAGTTTGCGAGCGGAGCATAGAGCATGAATCTGTAGTTATTTAACATGAATAAAGTGTATGTTGTGTAAGCGAAGTAACAGTGTGAGTATTTTTAATTAATATCTGTTCGATGCTTATTCCGGCTTGCTGCCTATATGGACGCGATCTACTGTTGTTCACCACCTCTAGGGGTTCACACAATGACTGACGGCTTCGCAGGCCTCGCCTAAGACACCTGCCGGGTAAACACGCATTAACACGTGTGGCCGTGCGTAAATTTGAACTGTTCGTCACACATCGCCTCCATGCATTCATTTTAGCTATAATAATGAATTATATCATATTAAATATAGAAATAAGTATAAAGTAATAATTCCATATAATTGAATATCCATTTCTTGCTTGTTGGAACGAAAAACTAACTCTGGTTCTATATGAGGAGAGCGCAAAATAGCCTTCCGCCAATTGTTCACCAAAGTTGCACTATTTCATCTGTGGAAAAAGCCTTCTTTTAATTTTGCGGTAATATTCGGCGCTGGTGTGCACTAACTTGTATTGTGCACGCACGGTAGATACATCCTGAATGTCTAGAGCGCGTGAGAAGTAAAACTGGTCTTGTGTCATTCCGTCAAGTGGCGTAGACACAGTCACCGCATCCGAATACATGTTTGAAATTCTCAAAAACAGTCTAGTACAAGTTTCAAGTGAAGATTGGATTTCCGTAGTCATTTAGCATGAATAAAGTGTATGTCGCGTATGCGCCATAAAACTTCAAGTATTTACTGTTGTACAACACCTATTGGTCACTCAAACGTATCGCTAAAAGAATCTTTATACATAGACATGCACATGTCTTTCCTACACAAGTACAGTTTCACTGTATAAATACCACTTAGCGAAAACGTTGAAGCTGTTCCTTAGAGTAAGGTGTTCGTCGAGTGCATGGCTTTACTGTAAAAGTGTCACTTCAAAAAAATGCCCAAAGTGTTCGTTATAACACTATAACCTACGTAACCTACAGAGGTAAAAATTGCGTTTGTAATTTGCGGATCGCGAGATATGTAAAATAAGGTATATAATGCGCGTTGCTCACAAATCAATTCTTCGGCGGAGTAGGAAGGTTCGTTCCACACTGTCCTGTTCGCCACAGATGAGTAGTGCACCTCCAGTGCGACCAGGTTCTGCCTTGAATGCGAAACATATCGTGTGTATCGGTAAAGCTGCGTTAATTATTAAATATGGCTGATAGGGTCTATAGCCTCGTTCACACGAGACCTCGTATTTATGAAATACGGCATTCGCGAAATACCGAATCTGAGACAAATACGCGGCCG
>NW_014578843.1:26106-27641 GCF_000485595.1 Priapulus caudatus
CACGTCAAATCGAATATTTAAGCAATCATATAGGTTCAATGCGAAAAAATAACTTCTAACCTTGATTCAGCCAATGACCTATTTAGGACTTTCGACCAGCGCACAGAGGGCGCTACGTGCGATGACATCTGGTACTCGTACGTGTCGACGATGCAGTCATCCGGGCACCCTGGATCTATCGTATCGTGAGTCAGCTTAAAATCCTCTGCGAGCCAAAAAAGCCAGTCATGAACGCGCATCGATCGCGACTGTAGGGTTTCAACGGGCTAAGCTTCGCAATATATATCTGTATATACATGACTGTGTAGCCTATCGTGTGTGTAGCTTATAATCATACAGCCTGTGTAGCAATTATAGCCTGTGTAGCCTATAATCATAAAATACGTGTAAATCGCCATGTGGCAATCCAGGAAGCGCTCGCATCCACTGTCACATCAGAGCACACATTGATTGGGAGCTGCGTCTATTCCTTGTTCATTACTCTAGCTGAGTCACAAAATCCCCCCCCCCACCTCGGCACATAAGAACTTGCTCAGGCTACGCCCCATTTTACAACACGCCGTAATAACTTCGCGATCTATGTAATTAACCATTGACATTTGATATTGACATATGTATATAACATGTGACTGTTTCTCCTCTCGCTGCTACAGTGGCAAAACATTAATACCCGATCCTCATCGCTCGAATTCCAATCGATGCTCTCGCAATTTGCCACATATATTTGTTTACGATCTCGATCAATAGTCGTGGGATAGCTTGCGCGTATCATCACAAGTCTACACGTTATCATATCATTTATTACTATTAACAGTATTTCAAGAACGTAATTATAGTCCCTTACGTAAATATGGCAAAAAACACGTAAAATACGTGAGAATGCTACATTCTTCACGGTCGTCTGTAAATAAATCCAAAATGGAACGTTTATAAGCCATAGTCACATTTATATATGAGGGGAAAACGGCGGTGTTGTCAAATCACGGATAGCTATGAGAAGGCAATTATTTCCTATAACATTTCGCAAAAAAATTTACTACCAAATCATTTATCATCTATATATTATAGTATATGAATTGCAATATCACCAATTTATAATTAAGGATAAATGAAGTGTTTAATAATTTACCTTTCCTTCTGAGCTAGCCACCCCTGGATATATACTGTTGCCAGGTGGGTTAAGCTAGCCCAATTTGTAGATGCCACATTTACGCATGCACGCAATATTGTCGATTTTGTTGCACTTCGTTAAGAATAGAACGTTTTATCGCAATACTGATTTGCCAGAACTGCCTGTCAATCAAGCCACACGAATAGGCCAATGGTTTGTTTAATCTTTAATAGTGCAATCATTGCATCGCTGCGCTCTGAATATTTATAAATATTCTTGCAAGCAGAAAATTATGCAATGCAGCATGAATATGCTTGCAAGTAGTTCAGCCAACAGCTCTTCCTTTCCCTCTGGTAGATTGTAAAATCTATTCTACTGCAATCAGTAGTATCACCTGTAACAACGTTAAGCACGTCTCTCTCCC
>NW_014578843.1:29786-31334 GCF_000485595.1 Priapulus caudatus
TTACGTAAATATGGCAAAAAACACGTAAAATACGTGAGAATGCTACATTCTTCACGGTCGTCTGTAATAAATCAAAAATGCAATGTTTATAAGCCATAGTCGCATTTATATATGAGGGGAAAACGGCGATGTTGTTAAACCACGGATAGCTATAAGAAGCCAATTATTCCCCATAACATTTCACACAAAAGTTCAATACCAAAGCATTTATCATCTATATATTATAATATATAAATTGCAATATCACCAATTTATAATTAAGGATAAATAAAGTGTTTAATAATTAACCTATCGGTCTGAGCTAGCCACCCTTGGATATATACTGTTGCCAGGTGGGTTAAGCTAGCCCAATTTGTAGATGCCACATTTACGCATGCACACAATATTGTCAATTTTGCTGCACTTCGTTAAGAATAGAACGTTCTATCGCAATACTGATTTGCTAGAACTGCCTATCAGTCAAGCCAAACAAATAGGCCAATGGTTTGTTTAATCTTTAATAGTGCTGCATTTATTGCATCGCTGCGCTTTGAATATTCATGAATATTCTTGCAAGCAGAAAATTATGCAATGCAGCATGAATATGCATGCATACAAGTAGTTCAGCCAACAGCTCTTCCTTTCCCTCTGGTAGATTGTAAAATCTATTCTACTGCAATCAGTAGTATCACCTGTAACAACGTTAAGCACGTCTCTCTCCCTGGCCGTTACAGCCGCTTAGTCAATGAAGAATATACTTTAGGAGTTTAATCTGCAGTGCTTACCAAAGAGAGTTTTACTAGCATTCATCACACACTTGCACTTTTTCTCGGCTCGGGTTAGACGTGCAGCGTGCATGCATCTGGCTTTGTTGTACGAACTAGTGGCGTTAAGGTAGCGTTTTAGGGACTGCTCTCGCGGGCTCTCGCATTTCGGCGCCGTAGGCGTCCCTTTCATGTACACCTGCCGTGTCATATATGCTATTATGATAACTATATGACTTATATTATAATATACGGTACTAACTAGGAGCATTTCCAGTACGTAAATATAAACAATGAGAATACAGTGATGTGATTTTACTCGCACTCTTAATTCGTGGTTACATTGCTTCATTTTATGCGATATTTTACGGTTCCGTCTTTTGTAAACAAATACACAACACAACCACACAACACAACACAAGCACACACATACACACTCACAGACACACGCACATACACACACACACACAGACACACACACACACACACAGACACACACAAACACACACACACACACACACATCCACAGACAAAACACACAACTCACACACACCACCACACACACATATGCACACGACGACACAACACACACACAGCAATCACACACACCACACCCACGACACACACAAAACACAGTGCACACACAAAACACAACATGCACACACACACACACACAACCACATACACACACAACACACCCACACCACGACACACACACCACCACCACACAAATACACACAACCGCGACACACACACACACACACACACACACACACACACACACAAAACAACCACACGACACACA
>NW_014578843.1:36532-39820 GCF_000485595.1 Priapulus caudatus
GAGAGAGAGATAGCAATAGAGAGAGAGAGAGATAGCAATAGAGAACGAGAGAGAGAGAGATAGCAATAGAGAGAGAGAGAGATAGCAATAGAGAGCGAGAGTGAGATAGCAATAGAGAGCAAGACTGAGATAGCAATAGAGAGCGAGAGAGAGATAGCAATAGAGAGAGAGAGAGAGATAGCAATAGAGAGCGAGAGTGAGATAGCAATAGAGAGCGAGAAAGAGAGAGATAGCAATAGAGAGCGAGAGAGAGATAGCAATAGAGAGCAAGACTGAGATAGCAATAGAGAGCGAGAGAGAGATAGCAATAGAGAGAGAGAGAGAGATAGCAATAGAGAGCGAGAGAGAGATAGCAATAGAGAGAGAGAGAGAGATAGCAATAGAGAGCGAGAGTGAGATAGCAATAGAGAGCCAGAGTGATATAGCAATAGAGAGCGAGTGCGATAGCAATGGAGAGCGAAGTAAAGAGAGAGAGAGATAGCAAAAGAGAGCGAGAGAGCGAGATAGCAATAGAGAGCGAGAGAGATTGATAGCAATAGAGAGCATGAGGGAGAGATAGCAATAGAAGGCGAGAGAGAAAGATAGCAATAGAGAGCGAGAAATATTGATAGCAATAGAGAGCGAAAGATAGAGATAGCAATAGAGAGCGTGAGAGGGAGATAGCAATAGAGAGAGCAATAGAGAGAGAGAAAGAGAGAGAGATAGCAATAGAGAGCGCGAGAGAGAGATAGCAATATAGAGCCAGAGAGAGATAGCAATAGAGAGCGAGAGTGAGATAGCAATAGAGGGCGAGAGAGAAATAGCAATAGAGAGCGAGAGTGTGATAGAGATAGCAATAGAGAACAAGAGAGAGAGATAGCAATAAAGTGCGAGAGCGAAAGCAATAGAGAGCGAAAGAGAGATATAGCAATAGAGAGCAAGAGAGAGAGATAGCAATAGATAGCAAAAGAGAGAGATAGCAATAGAGAGCGAGAGAGAGATATAGCAATATATATAGAGAGAAAGATAGCAATAGAGAGTGAGAGTGAGATAGCAATAGAGAGCGAGAGAGAGAGAGAGAGAGAGAGAGATAGCAATAGAGAGAGAGATAGCAAGAGAAAGCGAGAGAGAGAGATATAGCAATAGAGAGCGAGAGTGAAATAGCAATAGATAGCGAATGCGATAGCAATGGAGAGCGAGAGAGAGAGAGAGAGAGAGATAGCAATAGAGGGCGAGAGAGCGATATAGCAATAGAGAGCGAGAAAGATTGATAGCAATAGAGAGCATGAGAGAGAGATAGCAATAGAAAGCGAGAGAGAGAGAGATAGCAATAGAGAGCGAGAGAGATTGATAGCAATAGAGAGCGAGAGAGAGATAGCAATAGAGAGCGAGAGAGATATAGCAATAGAGAGCGAGAGAGATATAGCAATAGAGAGCGAGAGAGAGATAGCAATAGAAAGCGAGAAAGAGAGATAGCAATAGAGAGCGAGAGAGATTGATAGCAATAGAGAGCGAGAGAGAGAGAGAGAGATAGCAATAGAGAGCGAGAGAGGGAGATAGCAATAGAGAGAGCAATAGAGAGAGAGAGAGAGAGAGAGAGAGAGAGAGAGAGAGAGAGATAGCAATAGAGAGAGAGATAGCAATAGAGAGCGAGAGAGAGATAGCAATAGAGAGCGAGAGAGAGAGAGATAGCAATAGAGAGAGAGATAGCAATAGAGAGCGAGAGAGAGATAGATAGCAATAGAGAGCGAGAGAGAGAGAGATAGCAATAGAGAGAGAGATAGCAATAGAGAGAGAGAGAGAGATAGATAGCAATAGAGAGCGAGAGA
Source organism: Priapulus caudatus (assembly GCF_000485595.1). Classification (NCBI taxonomy): domain Eukaryota; kingdom Metazoa; phylum Priapulida; class Priapulimorpha; order Priapulimorphida; family Priapulidae; genus Priapulus; species Priapulus caudatus. The sequence goes on from NW_014578843.1 coordinate 38,341, forward strand.
GAGAGAGATAGCAATAGAGAGAGAGATAGCAATAAAGAGCGAGAGCGAAAGCAATAGAGAGCGAGAGAGAGATAGATAGCAATAGAGAGCAAGAGAGAGATAGCAATTGAGAGCGAGAGACAGAAAGATAGCAATAGAGAGAAAGATAGCAACAGACAGAGAGAGAGAGAGATAGCAATAGAGAGCGAGAGAGCGAGATAGAAATAGAGACAGAGAGAGAGATAGCAATAGAGAGAGAGAGATATAGCAATAGGGAGCGAAAGAGATTGATAGCAATAGAGAGCGAGAGAAAAAGATAGCAATAGAGAAAGAGAGAGAGATATATAGCAATAGCGAGCGAGAGAGAGAGAGATAGCAATAGACAGAGAGAGAAAAAGATAGCAGTAGAGAGATAAAAAGAGAGATAGCAATAGAGAGAGAGATAGCAATAGAGAGAGAGAGATATAGCAATAGAGAGAGAGAGAGAGATAGCAATAGAGAGCGAGAGAGAGAGAGATAGCAATAGAGAGCGAGAGAGCGAGATAGCAATAGAGAGCGAGAGAGAGAGATATAGCATTAGAGAGCGAGAGAGAGATAGCAATAGAGAGAGAGATATAGCAATAGAGAACGAGAGAGAGAGATAGCAATAGAGAACGAGAGAGAGATAGCAATAGAGAACGAGAGAGAGATAGCAATAGAGAACGAGAGAGAGATAGCAATAGAGAGCGAGCGAGAGAGATAGCAATAGAGCGCGAGAGAGAGAGAGATAGTAATAGAAAGCGAGAGAGAGAGAGATAGCAATAGAGCGCGCGAGAGAGATAGCAATAGAGAGAGAGAGAGCAATAGAATGAGAGCGAAAGAGCGAGTCTGCGTCATGTAGAGGCGGTCTAGGCCTTTTCTACGTACATGTGTACGAGTTAACCTTCCATGATAGAGTAAAGATTTTGACATCCCCATTTGTAATGAGTCACGTGATTACAGCACTAGAGCAGTGTGTCCAAGACAGTTTTCTCCCTCTTACAAATAGCTCTAACCTTTACCGAACCATGGCACCTCTAGGGTAGTGTGCCCAAGACGGTTTTCTCCCTCTTACAAATATCTCTAACCTTTACCGAACCATGGCACCTCTAGGGTAGTGTGCCCAAGACGGTTTTCTCCCTCTTACAAATATCTCCAACCTTAACCGAACCATGACAACACTAGAGCAGTGTGCCCAAGACGGTTTTCTCCCTCTTACAAATATCTCCAACCTTATCCGAACCATGGCAACACTAGAGCAGTGTGCCCAAGACGGTTTTTTTCCTCTTCAAATATCTCTAACCTTAACCGAACCATGACAACACTAGAGCAGTGTGCCCAAGACGGTTTTCTCCCTCTTACAAATATCTCTAACCCTAACCGAACCATGGCACCTCTAGGGTAGTGTGCCCACGACCGTTTTCTCCCTCTTACAAATATCTCTAACCTTAACCGAACCATGACAACACTAGAGCAGTGTGCC
>NW_014578843.1:39830-51951 GCF_000485595.1 Priapulus caudatus
CTCTGCGTATTCCTTCAGCTGGCGGGCCTCGGACCGCTTGACTCGGTTGTTGTTACAAATGGTCACTCCGGGAAACTCGAGTCCGCGTGCGGAGAACTGCTCATCAACGATCGTCTTCATCGGTTGGCTGGATAGGTACGTGACGCGTTTGTAGGTGAGGTAGAACATGTAGGACCAGGCGGAGAGGATGGCGATGATCCAGCCGAGTCTGTGGAGCAGCGGAATGCGGCTGTCGAACGCCCAGTGAACGCCATGCAGCGTTGTCTGACGTGCGCAGGCAGATATGCTGTTTCGCGCCCGCTTTGTCCAGGTAGCCATGTTGTTTCCAACCTGCTATGTGCAGGTAGCCACACGGTGTCCCATACGCTTTGTGCAGGTGGACATGTTGTTTTCAATCTGCTATGCGCAGGTAGTCATACGATGTCCCGTACGCTGTGTGCAAGTAGGGGTGTTTTCTCTCAGCCAACAGTACTAAAAGCGTGAGTGGGAGGTAGGCTACTGTCCATATATAGTTGTCTATTTAAAATGCCAATTACGGTTTATAAACAAGCGTCTATTCTGTCTAGGCGACCGATAATACGCGTTTCACGACATCTGTTCACGCGTTGCCTTACTCGCAGCACTCTCAGAGGCGAAGCTAGACGTCTATAGCCGATAGGTAGAGTGGGGTGCATGAATGTACCGTCGCGTGAACAGTCATGCTGCGATCCATCCGCTGCGCATTCATGCAGGATTTCCGTAAACTCAGCTGACGTAACTGAGTAAACATCGGTAAATGTTAGCGATGTCGTCCTTTCAGCGCATGCGCAATTATTTGCTGTCGCCGCCTCTTCGTCCCAGACGATGACAATGTCTGTATATAGAGAGCAGAGTAGTACATGATTTTTTTACTAGAATTGTTCGAGCAGTAACGTTGTGTTTACCGTAGATCGGCGGCATTTCATAACCTTATAATGTATATTCTTTATTTAGACCGACAGAATAAAATGCAGCAGGGAGACCATTAACGTTGATCCAAGTGACAGAGCAATGGCTGCCGAAAACAGTAGAAACGCTTTCTATTTTAATATAAACCAGAAAGGACTGGAGGTAATTCTAGTGCGTGTTGACAGAAACATGGAGCAAACAAGCATGTCATGCGCGCTTTTAAAGACAGAAAAGATATCTCCGGGGTCGCCCAGCCGCCCACAGCTGCAGCCGGAGCCAGTGTGTTTGATGACATTTAATTCCCGAAAGCAACCGAGTTTTCATGTAGCGCTGACAGCTGCTACAGAAATATGGACATATAGATATAGATGACAATAGCACTGAGTTTATTTATATTTATAACGAGTTTGGACAGAGTCACGCGCGTAGTGTATTCACGTTTCGCGACAGTTTCAAGCATGCGTGTGTGTGTGTGGTGGCGTGGGTGCGGTGGCGCGCGGCGCGTGTGTGTGCTGCGTGTCGTGCATGTGTGCGTGGTATGGTTGGCCACGTGGACAAAATAGAAAACATATTTTATGGTACACCATAAATCATATTTATGGTTCAACATAAATCGACGCAAATGGGAAGCGAAGGATTATATGCCCGGATATAATCAGAAGCAATCAGAATGAAAAAAAAATCAATAGGAATTATGTCCACACATACAATAACTGTCCGTCCCCTTTTACAATTGCATAAGTATTGGCGACTGGTATTCCGCGCTCCACGCTCTGACACAATGTACAGCGCTTGCGACGACAGTTCGGCCGCGGAACACAGTCTTAGCCAGACGGGGGGAAAATCTCAGCGGGCGCAGGCCATAGCATAATTTGGCAAAGCGCTGAGCATAACATGCATCTACAATCTGTAATCAAGCGAAACCAGACAAGTGCGTCTTAGACGGTCAAACGGGGACGGAAGTTATCTTATGGTGGAAAACATAATTCCTTTGAAATAATGTTGGCTCAGTTATTACTCTGGCATAATCTAGCTTCCCGGATTTGATGGTGTAAACACATAAATTATGAGTATGGTGACTGTACGTATCTTTCCGGTCGCTGATAATCAAACCCAACTCGGTGCAATCTTTTTTCTCTCAACGGTTAGTACAGATCACACGAAATTTAAGTTATCCCATAAATGGCCCAAGTCACAGCGTTGAAGTCGCCTCGCGTGCATACGTCAGGTAAACTGTAAAATACAAACACTATTGCAGTCACTTAAACTATTTACGAGGTTCGCTCATGTCAATGCATTGGGTTCACTTACGCGATGACTATCTCAATAGCGTTATTTTGTCACAAACGATTGTCAAATTACACAGCCAACTTAGCAGAAGAACCCATATAGAGAAACACCTTACAATGTATGGCGCCATCACGTGGAAGAAATGCGCGAGCCAGCCACAGCGCGAGACTGTTACGGATAGATAAATACGGCCCCAAGGAGCAGGCTATGTTATCAGCCCACAAACACGCGTACCGTAAAGCCAGACACGACACAAGCGTGCCCGCGCCCACCACTCGTGTCATCGAGCTCATTAGTGTCGATCAAACCAGACAACAAGTACATGGCCAACGGTGTCTGTGACGCTAGTCAGTCAACCAGGACTGGGCGCACTTTTAAAGAGCCAGCCGTTGAAGAGAAACGCCCCAGGCCGAAGCACATAGCGTAAAGAACATACTGTAAACAGCACACCGGTAGGAACAGCTCATAGAAGGCCGAGACCAGCCCGCAGGCCAGGGCTGGTAACAGCCTAGAGATCACCGTGAGCGGCTGAAAACAGCGTACGCAGACAGAACGTGCCAGCGCGAGAATGACGACACGGTATCGTTGCCCCCGATATCACTAACAGAGAGATGATGAGAAGAAATAACACAGTCCCCGCGCGCACCCTCCACCGGTTGAACTCACGTGTTCACAACTGCAAAAGTTAAAACTTTACGGAAACAGCCCATACGTAAAGTCGTAAGACGATCTTGAGTATCCGAGGCGGAAGACGATACGCGACAGAGATGGCCGGGTAGAATTAAATCGCCCAAGAGCGACGATGCCGGCGCGTCGCCATTGGTTTTTACCCGCAGCCCTCATGGCTTGATCTGAGCAATACCAGAGGTCTCTGCCCTTATTCCACGAACCGTAACTATCAACGCGAAAGGCGCGCCTCGCCAAGGCCGGGCCATAGCGCTGCTATCGGGGTGTTTTCTTCGTTCACAACATCACCCGAGGGAGACCTCTGATTATAAAGCGTACGCTTTATGAGGATCACCAGCACAATCACCTATCTTGATGTTCTCGCTTTGCACGATCCACGGTTGTCTTTCTACTGTAAACAGTCTTTTCTTGTTGCCATTCTAAATAACCTTCTTGCCTCTTGCGTTCTCATGGCGGCTTCTGTGAAGTGTTCCGGGAACAATGCCTGCTGTGTCCAAGTCCGTGGATATTCCTCAGCTACTTGGTCGTCTTAAATGCCTGCCGGCTTGATGGGTAACTTCCGCACTATTGCGAGGAATGCCATTCGCTTCTTCTCACCACATCAATATACGCATCTTGAACCGTCAAAAGAGATACCCATGCACTATCGTCCAATATTCACCGGCGTCACGTGAGAAGCACATGAACAAATCCTCGTGGTGGTTAGCATAAACTCGAAAATACTCCCTTTCAAATATCCCGAAGTGCTGCTTGTCGTCCTTCATAATCTTGTCTGCTGCTACCGAGGGCGCTTAATAGGTTAGTTACCTTACCCAGGTGAGTCCCCTCTGTAAGCTTCTTGCACCCCGCCATGTTGTCAAATGTTCTGTGACGTAGATTCGCCCTGCAGTCTAAGCTCATAGATCTTTTCTTGCTCATTCCCCCTCATGGCACCGCATACGCAGTACTCATTAGCTCCTGCTTCGTGATGGTAGTTTCACATCTCAGATGTTTTTCGTGCTTCGATGTAACTTTTACCGTCATGTTATTTTCTTAGCTTCATGTAACTCCTTTTGTCTCATGTTCTCTTCTGCGTCATGGTAAACCATTTTACTCATGAATTCACGCTCTTTGATCACATACAGTTTTTACTGTTACGTTCGTCGCGTGATAATCAAAAACCCCAACCGGCATCTTTTTCCGTTATCTCCAAATTTTATACTGCACACGTGCGTATGAGCGCACGGTTCAGGTAAATACTGCTAAATACAAAATAAATGCACTACTAAATATTACGTTCGCTCATGTCAAATGCAATTCACTAATCCAACTGTTATTTAATCAAAGAGTCATGTAAAAGCAATTAGGACGAAACCAAGAAGAAGAAGCATCTTACAAATGTATGGCGCATCGTGGGAAGAAATGCGCGAGCGCCGCGAAAGCGTAATAAATACGGCTCAACGCAGCACAAGGGCCCGTCGCCCACGCACAAATCAGCACGCGTTTTATACCAGCGACAGAGGAAACCGCGAAGTCCACCAATGACTAAAAACATAATTGTACTAACAGTGCACGCGAAACCGCAGCCAGAGCTGAACAGCCCTAGAATACCAGCCCAAAACCAAGAACAGAACCTGTGCAAGAATAATACGACAGTAATCATCGAATACACTTTTAATCAGAATGATGGAGAACGAGATACAGTGCCATAACATATGTAGTCATGTATATCTACTCGATAGTTTGTCCAGCCCGTGGCCAAACCATATGCGTGCGCTGTGTGGTGGCACCTAACATTCCATGCGCGCTTGGCTCTATGCTAAATTCACAGATTTTGATTTGAGCCAGTGCGAGAGGCCATCTGTCGTGGAGTTTGGTCAAAGGCGACAGGCTTGTGGAAACTGTGCCTGCGAGCGGACCCATTCGAGCGCGCTTGGAAAAGCATTTTCATTACAATTTCCAATTACAATTATCGTAGAGTGTGTTTCTTTGCAGATAGCGATCGAATTACATACTATGACATTGATAACAAGACAATATACAGCATAATAATATTGTTTGTTTGCTTATAGAACGTGACTCAAGAAACTCTCCGCATGTGACTAGCAAATGTTATGATATATTACTCGCGTCATCAATATCTTGAAAATTCTCCGCAGCCGCATAAGCTTTAATGGGTGTTATTATTGTCTATTTCTTATTTTTATTTTATAACAGAGACTCCGAGTGTGTAATCGCTATAACAGGTCAACGTGGTGATCGCTAGATAGTGGGACAGTTTCAGCGAACAGCTAGACAACGTGCTGCAATGGCACTAAAATCTGTAGGCATTATAAATGAATTATATCCACCAGAATCCAATGCTTACAGTTACTCTATCCTTTTAATAATCAACATCAGCGCTTAATAGATCATATACAATCATTAGGTGGCGCGCAGGCCAATAATCAAGATACGCGTTACATAAACAATTAATATCCTTGCGACCTAAGTCAGCAGCATGGCAGTCAGAGAATGTCCGGCGGCGACGGTGACGAGCAGAGGGAAGCAAGCAGGTGAGAGCAGTACTGTTGTTTGACAGTCGTCGCGATCGGTCAGGCACCCGTGGAACTGTGTCCTGCTGCTCCTGTCCAACAGATTTCGTGGTATTTATGCAACGTCTGGATGGAATGCAATCGCGCGCAAGTGTGGTCAATGCTAGTTGCGTGCGATTGGCTGCAGATAACCTGTCCGTCCAGCTTTTCATGGATAAATGAAGGTTAGAAGCTTCTCGCTCCGGCGTTAGAACGGCAGCAGAACCTTCTAGAAATTCTTGCATCTGGCGTGGAGACATCGGTAGAAGCTTCTCGAAGTCCTTGGGTGTGGTGTGGGAATTGCGGCAGTTCGATTCATGTTCTCAAATGTTTGTCATAATTCACATTGGCCGGCAGCGTTTTATTGTTCAATGTGTCAGCACGCACCATCAAACAGTGGCGTGCTTCTCTCAGCCTTGTTTAGGTGATAACCGCCAAAATGTTATTGTGTCACACTTTCACTTCTTCTCATGGTGCGGCGTGGTTCGGCTTGATGGTGGTCATAAACTCACATTAGTTATAACCCTGGTTGGGCTATAAAAACTGTGCGACACCGGTGTAGAGGTCCAGCTGTGTCGCACTCATATTTCTCTCGGCCTTGTGTAGGTGCTAAACTGTCACTCTGCCGTCGTGGCTGATAACTTTTACTCGTGTTCCAGTGTCTCAGTTTCTTGGGATATTCGTGGTGCAACTTTCACTTGTTGTTACTTTGAGCTATTTGACTAAAATAAGCTATGTCGTTATCTGCTTACGTTAAATGACCCGTGTCGCTAAGTTTTATACTAGGTTAAATAATTCGATAACTACGGCATTACAATATAGCAAGATTTATACGTATCTGACCCTTGTAGTAGATAATGTAAAAAATTCACTACTTATTTAAAAATGTAAATTCAGTTATCTCGAATTCCCAATTTTTCAAACCATTCTTTTTTAATTCATGTTAAATATGAAGATCATGTAACGGATTAGTAGTTTAATTACTAACTGATCGTTTAATAACCCCCTTACAATCAATCTAACGCTACCTTCAGCGAGACTATTGATTTTGCTCATACAACGTTTTTTTACCGTTGCACTGTTCAGACTGTTCAGACGGAACATAAAACACATACAGGCGCGCTCACGCGCGCACCCTCACGCGCGCACCCGCGCACACAGGCGCGCGCACCCTACGGTCAACACACACACGCGCGCACCCAGGACCGCACGCACGTACCGCTTTACACGCACGCACGCAAGCACGCACCGCTCCACACACATACACATGCACGGGGAACCACACGCGCACCCACGCACCTGTAGGCACGCGCGAACATTGAGAAGTAGATTTAATAGATGCAGACATGGATGCATTATAGACTGTGAGTAACCTCAGGCGGACGATAGTTCAGTCATTGTTGAGCCAGTGCGTTATTTAGTTACCAAGTACTTTGCTCTATAATTTTTACTCAATTGTTTAAATTTTAATGTCATTACATTTTCCACCCCCTATTTATAAAGTTCTGGTGTGCCCGGAGCTAATACCACCAGTCAGTGGTCACGTTGGCACGAGCTTCAACTACAATGACACGGTGACGTTCTGTTGTGACGATGGATACTACTTGATTGGAAACGTAACATTGACTTGCAAGCTATACACAGCCTTACCTCGATTAATAATGTGGTGCTGGAAGTTTTGATGGGAGTTTGGCCTGACGATAACAACCAACGATGAGAATGTAAGAGTCATCATCTTTGTTTACTTTAAATGACTGTTATATACTGATAGATGCCGAGTCCTAGCAGATGTTCGAAATAATAGAAAATACCCTATACAGATAGGGATGTTGTCTGTTTGACACAGATCTCTCACACACACTTTGACACAGACAGACAGATAACACCACACACACACACACACACACACACACACACACACACACACACACACACACACACACACACACACACACAAACGTTGATAAAGATCGGGGCTCGTTCTCAAAAACAAAACTAATCTTTAATATTAGTTTAAATATTAATTTTTCCATTAGACCTTTGACAGATACATAATAGAGTTACGAGTTGCACTTAAGCCAGGCATAAGGATCCATTATACGAAAAAAAATCAACATTAAAACTAATATTGTACTATGAAAAGAGTTGTAGTTTTCGCTCCGGCATCGTAGCATCGTAGCGTGACACGTTTTACGTAGATGATTGCAGCAAGGAGTAGAGATGATCCATCATAGCAGATTGTTATTGAAGACTGATTCATTAGAAAACACGATACAAATATATATACACACTACGGCGACCTAAGCACCCCAAGCCTAGGCCCCGTGTCTCGACTTCGTCCGCTACATAACTTTTTAGGAAGGTCCGTACACACGTACGTCTCCTGTGTAGGTCTCCAAGCTATCCAACTACAAAAATTCGCGCGCTGCTCGGCAATTCGCGAGCTATTTTACTGTTAATAAATTATTTTCGAATTTGTGGCTATATGTATACAGTGAAATTACGATGTGGTTTACCCTATCGTTGCCGTGTTAATCTTCTTCTTCTGCTGCTCTTTGACCTTGCTCTGCGCAGGCTCTGGATCGAGGCTGTCGAGGTTGGATGACATGACAACATGGCTGCATGCCGCCTTGTAGGTTGCGAGAGGCTCCGGTTGTCGGGTGCGAAGATGGCACGAGAACATGACTTACACATCTTCTTCCTCTTTTTCTCCTTCTCCTTCTTCTTCTTCTGGTCTTCTTCAGCTGGGGGATTAGCTGGGTAGGGGTAGCGAATGCAGAACGACCATGACCCTCCAGCAATTGTTGTACTGGGAAAAGTTGATGACTTCGGTTTCTCGTAGAATCGACAGCGTAGAACGTATAGCAGCGTTGTTTCGTTAGCAAATGGTAGATTGTAGCAACGTAGAGTAGCGACAACCAGTAGGTATGACGTAGTCGCTGATTCGTTGTTGAACTAAGACTTTATTAGTACACGAACACATACAAGATATTTACATACATACTACATACCAGGAGTGTATAATAGGCTATCCTATTATACACTCCTGTACATACGACAGTCTAGGTTTCGTCCATATTGGAACCCGCCTGGCGTCTCTCCTCTCTGGCTCTCTACGTCGTCTCGATCTCTCTCCAAAATCGTATATCCTCCCTGCTTGTCAATTGCTGTTTATATATAGCAGCTCGTAACCGGATCTAGCAGAAACTACTTTGGCAAAACCAGACCTTGGCGATAAGCAGCAAGCGACGCTGTCGCGCCCGTTCCACACCGTCCTGCTGATTTCGATACGCGTCGCGTCACCTGGCCGTCCAGCTTGTCACGGCTGTTGTCCCAAACGCTATAAGCGTCGCATCAAGACGTGGTCACCGTTTGTCACCGCTTGTCAATACGGGAATAAGGTGTGACATGCCAAGCATCGCATCCTATCGCCACCGTTTGCTGAATATAATAATACCCTTGACCTCTCTTGAAAAGTTCATGTCCTCATGAAAAAATATTTCCAATTAAAAACAATATATAATAACTATATTCCAAAATACCGCCACCTAGCTGGAATAAACTGGGTACATAAATTGTTCATACAGTAGATACTAAACAAAACAGTCAGCCCCCCCTGCAATCATATGCTGATATGATGTGCTGAACGTGCGTCCCAGCTAACAAAGTTATGTTCCTTGAATGTTATGGGAATGTTTCTATTAGGTTAGCAGAACATTATTCAGTAACATTCTAATAACGTTTTTTAGGAAAGTTTTCCTGACATTCTGAGAAAGTTTTTACCAACATTCACATAACATCAAGCGCGTATAAAGAAGGAGAGCGTACAACGGTAAAATGCTGAAACCATGCTGCAGTATTAGTCGAATTAATCAACTTTTCCCGTTTTATTTTGACGATCCTTTGCAGTATTATTGATTAGCTGTCTTACCTTGTTCATATAAAACAAACCGCATGTCCCTACGATGCCCCTACGCTGAGATAATGAGCGGTGAGAATCTGGTATTTTCGCCGAAAACCGACTCGAGATCAGTGTGTACTGCGTCCCTCACTCGAAGTGTTTCCAGTGTGTTGCTTCCAGTCGCCGCTGTGTAGCGCCATAGTGGCGCTGACTCACGTAATACTACCAGAGTTTACTATACATCCAGCGTGAGGTGGGCGTGAGGTGGGCACAGGTTGGGGTCATCACTATGGCAATCAATAACAGACGTCATTCATCCATTTGTCAATCATTGACGGAAACACGCGAAGTTTCCCGAAGTAATAACACTTCGGTAGTAATAACAAGTTCACCCAGCACTCGCCACAGTGGTACACATCATCACATGAACAAACGGCAAAAACTCATGCTACTGCTTTTAAAGCGTGTCGTGTATTGGCGAGTTTTTTTGGCCAGAACCTCCATAGCGGAATATAGTCTCACCTGGGCAGTGGAAATGAATCACTGATTATACCAACATTCAAAACACAAGCTTTTATGCGCATGTTATAGCAAGACAAAATTGATTATTTGACTCGCAATCATACCACTCCGAACTATACCGTATGCCCGACTAGAAAACTAGCATTAATGGCAGGCCTTGTTAGACGTACGTGCATAAAATATAAAAAGACCACAAAAGGGACATGCAAATCTCCTGTGTGGTAAATATTATATGCACTTTTTGAGGGTCAAATAATGGCTCAGAGGGACCTCTTCTTGCTCTATTGGTCAAGCTGATCGTAGAGTGAGCCGAGCGTGGGTATACCCGAAAAGCTATCGTAAATTACACAGACTTTACGCGTGATTAGTACTAGCACTGGGTCTGTGTGTACTCTAGTATGAATCTCTGCGGATTTACACGACTGATTTCTACGGAATGATCGCGACGGTATCAGTACTCAGCACGCGTCGATAGATGTCTCGCGGCTACCGCGAGAAAAGTCGAGAGATGTGCTAATCGAGTAGACAACAGAAAGCAGAATGCCAAATGCTATGTGTAATATAGTGCATAGAGATTGTGAAACTACACGAATTAGGCTCTTCAAGGCATTCTTATCGAGTTTACTCCTAGACATTGCTGTTAGCTAACATTCAAGGCAAATGAACGGGAGGTGCCATGAAAGTGGGCAAAACCTATCAGAACAAGAGGAATTGCCGCGGAATATAATTACTTTAAATTGGTAACCCCAGGCTGCAAAAACTCTCTTAGACAGTGATGTGAATCAGAACACGTGCTATCAAGAATATAAATTCTAAGTACATATACCGCAGACAAAAATTAACAGCAGTGTACTGTACCTGCAACTGCGTCTACGCCTGCTCACTAGCCGTCGCCACGCTATTATGGTTACCGCTAGGCTTGATCGACGCTGCAACTGGGTGCTGACATGCATTAAACGCGATCGTTTAAGCTCTGGCGCGAGAAACATATGGGAAGCTGACTATGGAGTTAAATACGTAATGTCAGATTAGATCGCTAGAGAGAGGCGAGGCTAGATCGAATTTACGAGGATAACATCTAGTTCGGTAAAGCAGTTGAACGGCTTGCGCAACTTCGCAGGAGAATAGAAAACGTTACTAAAATTTATTTTGTCACGTCGAGCTAGTGTGTTCGCCAGCGTAATTTTTTGGTAATAATTACACAAGACGAAATCTTCAAGCAGATAGGGGGGGCCAGGAATGGACAAATTTGTAGCGTGACTTGATGATGTCAACGTCGCAAATACAGTCGAGCTGCCCGTATCTGAGAATCTGAACTAGGTGTTACAACTTCCACCAGCAATACGGAAAATTGACGATCGTAACCCTATAAGATTTGCTATCGTCATTGAGAACATATAATTTAAAAATGCGATCATTGGGATCAAATGGCGCCCGCTGCAATCCAAATGCTCCACGTTGTAAGTGCGCTCCATCCAAGCTTAGTTCTCTTCCGGCTGATCGCGTCCCGTAGATATGTTATCTACGTGTAGCTGTAATTGGATTACGCAGCCTATTATATCCGTCGTTCCTGATCGTCCGGACCGCTGCTGCGATGGGGCGCGTCTCACGGCTGTCACCAGGAGTACGCATGTGCCGCAGCCGCTGTTATGCTGTCTTAGTTACGCTGTGTTGGTGACACGTCATCCTGTGTAACCTGTCATCATTATCAACAGCAACCGAATACGCAACTACTGCGCGGTCATCGATAATGTCCTTGATTGTCCACAAGTGAAGANTGTGTGTGTGTGTGTGTGTGTGTGTGTGTGTGTGTGCGTGTCGTGTGTGTGTGTGTGTGTGTGTGTGTGTGTGTGTGTGCTATGTGGTATGATAGCAATGCGCGTATTGGCGATATTTCTGAAAACATTGGTTTGCGGTTTTTTCAAAACCGCCGTTGAAAAACCTGGACTATTTTTGATCGAAGGCTTGCTTTTACATGACGAAGTTGTTCACAATGGTTAGTCATAAGCGTGCGAGTTTTCGTACACTTAGACCCAGGTTCATGTAATTTTAAATGTTGTTTCGTTGGCCACATGCGTTGGCCACACCTTCGTTTTCCGCAAAGACCAGTCATTATCTAGGCAGCGTTTATATGGCAATTACTATTACTGAAATTTAATAACCTGCGTTTTGCCCTACATCAAAACTGTGGCCTATAATATTGCGTGTTTTGAAAAACTCACTTACTCACTCACTCTATATA
>NW_014578843.1:53481-53867 GCF_000485595.1 Priapulus caudatus
GACACACACACACACACACACACACACACACACACACACACACACACACACACACACACACACACACACACACACACACACACACACACACACACACACACGTTATGCTAGCAGTCACCATCTAACTAAACAATAGGTCGTTCTCATGCACGCATTTCACTCTTTAAAAAGGCACTGGGATTTTCACAATTTCTTCGTGGAAAACTCGCAGAAGTTCCATGACCTCACCGCTCTGGAAACGGCAGCCCACCTTCACTATACACTTCCCTACATAAGCACACATACGCATAGTAGGAATTGTGGATGTCCACTCGCTTGCTATACAATTACATAATATTAATATACACGCTCGCATCGCGCGATGGCACGCGAGCTTCCAATGCAGC
>NW_014578844.1:0-22522 GCF_000485595.1 Priapulus caudatus
CATACATACATACATACATACATACATACATACAATACATATCATCATACATCAAACATCATACATACATACATACATACATACATACATACATACACATACTACATACATACATACATACATACATACCATACATACATACATACATACATACATACATACTACATACATACATACATACATACATACATACATACATACATACATTACATACATACATACATACATTACATACATACATACATACATACATACATACATACATACGATACATACATTACATACATTACATACATACATACATACATACATACATACATACATACATACATACATACATACATACATACATACATACATACATACATACATACATACCATACTACATACATACATACATACATTACATTACATACATACATACATACATACATACATACAATACATACATACATACATAACATAAACATACTCATACATACATCATACATACATACATTAATACATAATACATACATACATAACATGCATACATACACATACATACATACACTAAATACATAATACATACATTACATACATACATACATAAATACATACATACATACATACATACATACATACATACATACATAATACATAAACATACATACACTACATACATACATACATACATACATACATACATGACCATACATAACATACATACATACAATACATACATACATACATACATTAATACATACATACATACATACATACATACTACATAACCATACTAACATCATACCATAGCTACATACATACATACATACAACTACATACATTACATACATACATACATACATACATTACAATAGCATACATAACATACATACATACTACATCATACATACATACATACATACAACATACATACATACATACATACATACATACATACATACATACATACATACATACATACATACATACATACATACATACATAATACATACATACATTACATACATACATACATACATACATACATACATACATTACATTACATACATACATACCATAATACATAGCATACATTAGCATACTACATACATTTACATACTATACATAGCATACATTACATACATACATACATAGCATACATACATACATACATACATACATACATCATACATACATACAATACATCAGATACATACATACATACATACATACATACATACATACAATAGCATACATACATACATACACTACATACATACATACATACATACTACATACATACATACATACATACATTACATACATAACATTACATACATACATACATACATACATACATACATACATACATACATACATACATACATACATTACTAATACATACCATACATACATACATTACATACATACATAGCATACATACATTACATACATTACATACATACATACATCATACATCATACATACATAAGCATACATACATACATACATACATACATACATACTATACATACATACATACCATACATACATTACATACATCACATACTACATACATACATACATACATACATACATATCATACATACATACATACATACATACATACATACATAAATACATACATACATACATACATACATACAGTACATACATACATACATACATACATACATACAATACATAACATACATACATACATACATAACATACATACATACTAATTAGCATACATACATACATACATACATACATACATACATACATACATACATACATACATACATACATACATACATAGCATACATACATACATACATACATACATACATACATACATACATACATACATACATACCAATACATACATACATACATACATACATACCCATACATACAATGGCCGGGGGGGGGGGGGGGGGGGGTCAGTAAGCTTGTGAAAAATACTGAAGCTGTGTCGGCGTCCTTATTCAGTTTTATCCGCTCCCGCAAGTATATACCATCAAACATAACAATAACATGGCCCTTTGAAACTAAAACAGTCCATGAGGGATTAAAAAACGTATGGTGGCATGCTTGCATGATGTATACAGAAAAACCCTCGAGTATTAACGTTTATAACTAACGTTTTTCACTTTAATACGCAAATAAATGCCGACACACGAGATGATTCACATACCATTTTAGTATCTTCCGTCTCGTTTCATCTCTGCGCGTTCTTGTTCCTTTCGTGTAACTGCATCCTTCTGCTCCTTCGCTCGAATCTATTCTTCCTTTCACGTCCTTCTCCTCTCCGCTGACAGCCTTGCCGACGCAGCGGCCGCAACGGTCCTCCTCCACGATTTCCAGTCGATCCTCGTCGCCATCGTCATCGTTGTCGGCGCTAGCCCAGTCTGGCTCCCATCTCATCATAAGAACTCGCTCTTTCTGTCCCTCTCTCCCTGTCTCGCTTTCCGTCATTCTTCCTCTACATCTTCCTTGATCCACCGTTCTCTCTCCCGCTTCTCGCTCTCCGTCGTTGTTCCTTCTCCATCTTTCTTGTGTATGGTCCGTAGATCGATATAGTAGTAGACAGTACCTTACGTTGCCTCCGCAAAGGGATACCCAGATTTTGGACTGTCACGAGCACCAAAATGTAAACAGGAATGAGCGTTCACGTAGAAATGATGAAGAAGATCCAAACTTGTGTGGTAAACTGTCAACCTTTAATACTCATACACTGTGTAGCCACATCATCAGACAATCGCCCAAACAGACAAAGAACACGCACACGCGCATACGCACGTGTGCTCAGCTCCGCGCCCAGAACCCGAATCCACCCCTACATCTCTGTCCTATCTATTTCCCCCAAACTCCTACAAACATACTGCCCGCACATGTACCCGTTCTCACAGACTACGTCCTACCCCAATTTAACAGTGACCCTCTAATCTGTAACCTAACCACGTTTACCATTCACTCTAATACATCAATGTAGCAATGACGCTCTGTCTAGCTAGCCATGTCACACGTGTAAAACATATGTTACAGTGCATACGTGTTGTACAACTTTGATATTTGGTTTAATTAATTCGGTTGGATATTCGGTTTAACTACTGTAACGTTCAGTTTTTGTGACAGTCATGTCATTGTTGGACTGCAGAAGTAATCGTGACTATTGACAGTTAACGTGGAAAATGTCCAAGCAGGACTCTGGCTGTAACGATACACAAGCCTCTCGATTCGATCCGGTTCTCTATATTAGCCTCTCGATTCGATTCCTTCGATTCGATTCCCAAAATATTGAAATGTTATCTTATTTTATATATTTTCATTATTTTGCAATAATAAATTATTAGAAATTGCCAATGAATACTACTTGCCAAAAATTAAATATTGTAAGATCGACTTGATACCGATGCTTTACCGCTGTCTGCAGCGCACACACTCGTGTTTTACGTACGCACAACATTTTCATGCAGTTAATGTTATGGAGCCAGTGGGTTGTTTAGTACCAGTGGGTTCGTTGTCATGCCACCATGACGTCACACTTCGGTACTCTATAGCAGCATTAACATTAACGTCATGTTGGTTACTACTCGGATAGCATACTTCTGTAGTGGTGGCACCGGATCCTCGGGTTCCTAGCAGGGTGGCTCCCTGGGAACCGGAGTGTGGGTGATCCGTGTTTGTGATTGTATAATTATTTGTGATGTGTGCTGTTTATTAGTGTGCGTTTTTCGTGGTGTTTAGCCGGCTCATCAATTAACGATGTAGATAGTCGAGTCCCTGCATGGGGGCAGCCATGTTGGGTTAGCCACCCCCTTTAGCGGCCTTGAGAGGCGAGGGCCGTGTGAACAGCTAGGCCAGTGCCGTGTGGACACACGGTAGGCAGTTCTGCGCGGGAATCGGTTGAGGGAGGACTTGTGTGGCAGTTTGTCCAGGTAGCCGAGTGAGGGAGGACTCATCAGGTAGTAGCCACGTCCACTCCGTGTGTATGCATGCTGTGGAGTGACCTGTGAGCAGTGTGTGTGGCGGGTATGGTGACAGTTAGCATACGAGTACCCGAGGTACTGTATCATGGTCACGGGTGTTTGGCGTGTGCCTTGCCTCATGGGTGAGAGAGACAGGCGCGTCGGTTAATTGGTGAGTAGGTGCTGTCGTATTGTCCCGTCGTTGTGGGGTGAGTAAATAATACAGTACTAGTAGTAGTCGAATATTAAATATGTTGGTTTAATATTCCTAGACTAGAGTACGGGTATTACGAAGTATTAACTCTCGTGCACGGCTGTACGGGAGGAGAGGCCGCTGGTCACTGTAGGCCTTGGTCCGGCTGCGTTCATAGTTTATTCTATTTGTTTAACCTCTGTGCTTACCCGGGGTGTGCACTTGTTATTCAACGTATCGTATAAGGCCGGCAGGCAGGGGTGGGGTTACCCCGGTGTGGTGTCTGAGGTGTGTGTCGCCCCTCGTCTGGCATGATTGACTAACTCTACGACGCACCAAACCGGAACACGGCAGAACGGGTTATTGCGGAAGCGCAGTAGCCTTGAAGCGCTCGAGTGGCTAGCGGCGTCAGGGAGGCGACGATACGGCCAGTTTCAACGTCTCCGGGCACAACAGGTGCAGGGTCTCCAACCCTGTGAACTCCAAATGTGGAATGAGATTGATGGACGGGGGGGGGGCGAAATTAACCTTGGCTGCTGCAGGCAGGCCCGCGTGCCGTAGGCATGCCAGTGGTAGGGGGGGAGGTCTGGGGGCATCCCCCCCAGAAAATTTTGAAACATTAAGCCATTTTCCTGCAATCTGAGGCATACTGTGGGCCATATTCTCATGTCTGATGACACTATCTCAACCCTAGACTCAACCCTACAAGTTAGGATTCAAAACACTTTTCATGACTTTTCAGAGAGCATACACAGTTAGGTTGCTATAGCAATAATACATGTATTAAAACGATCATTGCGAGAATTTTGCTAAAAAAAACTAAATATAGCTGAATATAGTCTCACCTGACAGCGAAAATATCACTGATTACACCAACATTCAAAACACCAATATTTTATGCAGTTATAGCATAGAAAAATTGATTTGACCACATCATACCAGCAATACATTTTTTCGAGTCACTACTTTCAAAAATCACAAATGGCATCTCAAACAAGCGAACATAATTAAAACAAAGGGGCATCTATTTGTGTGTGATAAGTATTCTCGCTGGCGGTACGCAACGAGGATTTGATCCATTTCTCTCTCCGTCTTCGTTATAGTCCCTAGGACTTTTGAAGACTAATATTTATGAGGTTACAACTTACACTCTTGTTTGTGTTACGCTACTATGCACCTCTGTGTTTACATCTGACCAAAAATATCTCCGGTGCGATTTTTGCATTACTGTACCCTTGTTGACGTCTCGCGGTACCGCGAGAAAGTGCGTGACATGACAGCGAAAATCAACAAGAGAACACAAAATTGTAATCGTGCATGATTTTGTCTTTGCATGCGGTTCTAAGACATTTTATTGTTATTTCAAACAATTACTGTTACTCAAACAACAACGGTAGGCATTATGAGAGTGAGAATAAACACTAAAAAACGCTGAAAACAACTCGCAATGATCGCTTTAAAACACAGGTAAGAATTGCAATTTCTCACAATTTCACGTGTTTTTGTATATCTTTGCAACCATACTTTTTGGCTATTTGTGAGTCTGGAAACATTTTCTTGAAGAGATCATTTGCATGGTCTGCTGCCCTCAAAGGCACATTGTGTTCAATTAAATAATCCGTAAATCTCACTTCTGCGTCAAGACAGACAATTCTCTATCTGCTGCAAAGAAGCTTGATATATTGAGTGTAGATTCCACTGCACCCGCATAGCACTTATGCTGTTGAGAGACTATATGCCTCTGGCAGTCACTCCTTCCTCCGAGCCCCACTTGAAAGTCTGTCTTGCATACCATGCAATAGCGCTGATTAACACTGAGTTTTGACTTCACAAGTACAGGCCACATCTGTGTATATTCGTTCCTGAATTTCTGTAAAAGTCGGGTTTTTTGAATGGCAATGGCAATTGCACGCCATTCTCCCCACGTGTTAATCTCATTAGCAGACAAACTACGTGACACCTTGCAGACAGCGCCTGTCTGACTAGGCTAGGCTGTTCCATTTACTGTAGACATGCCAGATACAAAATGCATAGACAGAAACACATTATAACACTGAGCGATGGTAGGGGGGGGGGTGCAAAACTAAGGTAATGGCAGAGCGTGCATTTCCAAGAAACGACTCGCGCTGTGACGGCTATTAATAACTTGCTGCATCAATACTGCACAAGCGCGTGGCCAGTGCCAGGCACCGGCTGAAAAAAAACAATGTGTCCAAGCGAACAATGCGAACAATCAGTGCAAATTTTATACAGTGCAACAGAAATGAGGAATATAACCTTGCCGCTGCGGAGTGCGGAAATTAAGCCCCTGGACGGGGCCCCGGGTGCGGGTTGGAGACCCTGCAGGTAAGTGCAATACCTAAGGTTGTGTGCAGCCACTAAGTGTCAACCGGTGGCGCCATCGGGTGTCGCCGGAAGACGCGAAACGCTACACTTCGAATGACTTTAAAGTTCAGTTTTTACTCCTGATTGAAGTACAATCTTTCTTTTAAAAGAAAGGGGATGTAATATTATGCGGAACTACTTTGTAGCCTCATCACTACGCATATACCTGCGTATGTACACTGCTTACTGAAAGTAGTCCTCTCTGGGCTGACCCATGTTTTATGCCAAACACGAATAAATGTTGTGTTCAATTATGTCTGGAAATTCGATACTTTACATATATATATATATATATATATATATCTGGGTGATATATATATATATATATATATATATGCATTACACTCAAGTCCAATTAACCAGCTATTCGAAATTATGTTTATATATTGTAATGTGTATCGGTTGTTTGCCATGATCTATAGATGCAACAGATCATCAGATGCAGGCATCATGGCATTAAATTCCAAAATTAAATCCAACTAGGTAGGGCCTACCAAAGGTAAAACGAAACTGGCCGAGTCGGTACATAAAGTTAATATCCCACAATCATAATCAAAACCTAAAGGGCAGCTGCAATATCTATGTTTTATGCTGGAGACACTTGCATCTAAGCACTGACCTCTGTACGTGCCACCAACTGCGTGTGTATTTGTCTAGGATTAGGGAAATGATGTTTGGTCAGTCTGTGTGATAGTGAGCTCAGTGCAACTGCGCTAAGTGCTCCTTAACGAAGCTAACGTTGAATGCATGCATCGTAGCCCAGGCTGGGAATACATACACTCCACAGACACCGTGATGCGGGGGCACGCAGTTCGGGAATGTAGAGACCATTGGGTTTTGCATCGCAAACCATTGGCAGCCATGATGCAGCTGAGGGAAACTCACCCAGAAAAATACAGTTAAACTCACAATGACACAGGTTTGATGGTAAATAAAGTCCTCAGTAACGTGTTCATGTGATGGTACGAGTCGTACCTATATATGCCTCAAACAACAGCGTAGAAACAATCTAATTAAACACCCTAACATCATCGTAACACCGAAACCAGATATTGGAATATTAATAACATCATTGTTCATGGTTAAATCCTTAAATTATTTACCTTAAGGATTAACCATGAACAATGATGTTATTAATGTTAAAAAAGAAATACGACTGAACTTTCAAGATGTAAAGATATTGGAATAATAACATATTGACGCATGTTAGACCTTTGGTACATTCAATCACTCACATATACCAATAATCAACCTATGGATGTGATCAAACAGCAGATGTCAATTAACACTGTGTCTATGAGAACATCCAAGAGCATCCATCACACAAACACTTACATTGCACAGTGGCTCCCCTGCACAGCAATCTTTTTGTGCACACCATGCACAGGTAACGAGCTTTCCGCAGTCACACTTTTGCTACAAAACCAAAACAGTATGTAAACACATACCAATGTCTTGCAGTTGTATATTCCATGTTACAATCAATGTTATATTGCAAAAATATTGTGCCACTACGTTGTATTACACAAAAAACCTGTGTACACGTAAACATTTACATGTGTTATGAATTTTACTAAACATACATTAATGAATACAGCACAAAGTTATATACTTAAAACTTACTTGCACCTTACAATAGTAGCAGAAACACACCCTATACACCTATCACATAACCCTATGCCTGCCACATTTCAGACCAAACAGAATATGATGGAAAAGTGAATACACTAAATAATAGCAACGGAGGAACTATGGGAGACATACTATGCAGTTGGAGCAACGGGATCCTAGATTTAACTGCTCTGCATTGCGCTGACATTCAGGATAGGAGCAGGACAGGAAAGAAGTGTAGTCAGGACAGGCACATCCACGCTGCTAGAAGAATAACAATAAGCTGCACTCGGTAATAGGGTTAGGATTAGGGTTAGGATGAGATGATAAATCATTACATATAATGTCCATTGTAGCTCCTAAATGAAAGTGTCAATGATACTGTAGCTCACCACAAAAAAAAAGACACAAATGAGTGAGTAAGAAGAAGTCAGTTTTAATTGAGCAACCATCGACGTACATTATAGAAATGATTGCCATCTGTATATCGCAATAATAATTTATAAACCAAAATGAATCACAATTTGTGACGGTAGATGGCGCTATACCCGCTTTGTAGCGATGGAGTTTGAAATAAATAGGTTATGCTGCGTTCCGACATGTTTTGTAAATCTTTACTCTAATATAGACGTTTTATCGGCAGAGTGGAGAGGAAATACCAATTTTGCATTAAAGATATTGTCAATGAAATCTGTAAAACGAACCAGACGAGTGTGACACCACAGACTGTTTGTGTCTATATATAATATGCTATATAATTGCCAAACCCTACCTAATTTGCATATTTTTTTTTAAAATATCAAAACCCTAGGCCTTATTCATTCACATACCAAAAATGCAGCAAAATCCGTTGAACCTGAACTGACTAATGGCAATTCCCATTTTTGCCCAAAAAAATTGCCGTGGCTCGAAAGACGTCGACTGGCGTGCTTCAAAATAGGACGTTCCATATGGGAGCATAGCAGTAACAACTACACCCAATTTCAAACATGTGGGTCAAACGGTTCCTGAGTTATCGTTGACCGAAACCAAATGTTGACGGACGGACGGACGGACGGACGGACGGACGACGACCCATAGCAATAGCTCAACTTGACGATGTCAAGGTGAGCTAAAAACTACACAGATTAGCCTCTACAGGGTTTTCACGATAAGATACCTTACAAGTGTTATCTATACCTAATGTAAATCTCACTTTCTTATATACTTAAGTAGAAACATGGTGATAACACTTAATCGGAAGCTGTCATACCTAGAATGATGACGTGTATGACGACAGACAGTGGCATAAGATCAGGGGTGAATAAGGGCAGATCTTCCATTATTCACCCCCTCACAATATGAACACCCTGCTTGTTCAGCAATGATTTATTACATAGCCTCAAAACTACCCATCTGTCACTTGGGCCTTAATCATTTGCTCTTATAAATAAAAGCATGAGTGTGATAGCACATTTGAATATCTGGCATTTGAACATAGTGAACAGTTTTACATACTCGCCATTTATTCAATACAACATATTTGGTCGGCTCTCTTCATTAAATAAGCTTACAGAAAAGCTACGCTATACGCTTTACACTACTTGAGCAACTTTAAAAACTATTAACTTTGGCTTGAATTATTGGTGTCTTCGGAGGCATTCATCACACCTCGACGTACTTTTTTTTCCCAAGTACACAGAATGAACTGAAAAGCCTGACATAAATAGAGGTTTGCAAGAGACCATCAGCAAGTGTCCAGTGAAGAGATATTAGAAGTGGTCTGTAGTAAAGATGAAATCAGGAGAAGATAACACCACAAGGGGTCAACATACTTGTTCACCTTATCTTGCTGCTGAAACTTTAGCTGAGAGGGTCTATGTCCCCTGGGGTACTGCCGGATCATACCTTGGTACTATCTAATATGCCGGACCGTACCTCGCCTACTCCACTAACGAGTCTAGGGAGTTGCCTACGCCTACTCCCTAACCCTAACCCTAACACTAACCCTAATCCTAACCCTAACCATATCAAATAGTGACCAGGGTACGTTCCGGTATACCGGACCGTACCCAGGGTACGTTCCAGCAGTACCCTGGGGGACATAGACCCTATGAGCGAAACTTTACTACTACAAAGTTATTCACTGCATTCTTCTTGAACATATACGACTATATTATTTTTCAGCCAATGAAGGAGGAGTTTTTGCTTGGGCTGCCTACCAGCCGACACCGAAAAAATGCAAGGATTGTTTGCTGCAAACCAAACATTTTCAAATGGTAGCATAACAGTACCGCTTGTTCTTACCGGTTTTGGACAGACGGAGTCAACGCAGATGTCGCAATTTGGTGATTTGCAGTCGCACTGTGACAGCGTTGTGATGCAACACTGGCAGCAAGCACACTGCTCACCCTCCTTACCGCACACGTGCTTACACTCTCCGCACATGCCTCGGTCCTGCACGCAACAAAACAACACTCAGATACAAAGTTAAAATAAGCAAAGATATTTCTGGTATGAAATCTTTACATGTCACTATAGATAAGATGAAGACCGTGAACGGAAATTGAAACGATCATTTATTATGTTACTATAAAGTACTGCACTTTTAATTTGAGACTAAAATATAATAGTTTAAATGGTTAACAAGTATAATAATGTATTGAATTCTGCTCAGGGCACACAAATTCTCAGGTCTTTAGCAAAAACAACTCTACTTTGACGACTACTAACAAGTACTTCAGTTGATTTATTATATCAAGAGCATATAAAGAAGGAGAGCGTACAACGGTAAAATGCTGAAACCATGTTGCAGTATTAGTCGAATTAATAAACTTTCCCCGTGTTATTTTGACGATTCTTTGCAGTATTATTGATCAGCTGTCCTACCTTGTTCATATAAAACAAACCGCATGTCCCTACGATGTCCATACGCTGAGATAATGAACAATGAAAATCTGGTATTTTCGCTGAACACCGACTAGACATTAGTCAGTACTGCGACCCACTCTCGAAGTGTGGCCAGTGTGTTGCTTCCGGTCGCCGCTGTGTAGCGCCATAGTGGCGCTGACTCACGTCATACTACCAGAGTTTACTATACATCCAGCGTGAGGTGGGCGTGAGGTGGGCACAGGTGGGGGTCATCACTATGGCAATCAATAACAGACGTCATTCATTCCATTTGTCAATCATTGACGGAAAAACGTGAGGTTTACCGAAGTTATAACACTTCGAGAGACAGTCACAGTAACTGACTGATCTCGAGTCAGTTTTTGGCGAAAATACCAGATTTTCACCGCTCATTATCTCAGCGTAGGGGCATCGTAGGGACATGCGGTTTGTTTTATATGAACAAGGTAGGACAGCTGATCAATAATACTGCAAAGAATCGTAAAAATAAAACGGGGAAAGTTTATTAATTCGACTAATACTGCAACATGGTTTCAGCATTTTACCGTTGTACACTCTCCTTCTTTATATGCTCTTGATTATATCAAATTATTGTACACAATGCATTACCATTAATTTTGTTAAGAATATACGAATATAGCTTTCTCAGTAATGTTATATTTGCTTATAATTATATGCTATATAATTGTGCCTACCATAAGCACCTGCCTGATGAGCAAAAATATGACGATAAGGAAGACATATCCACCGATGGCAATGACACAAATTGCTGCAGTGGGAAGGAGCAAGGCATCTTCTGGTTCAGTAGTCGGTGTCTGCAAAATGGAGAACATAGATGCGGTAAGTGAATATAGTCATGAGAATAAGAAAATAGTAAAAATTCCCGACCCCCACCACAAACACATCCTTCCACTGCCATGAGTCTTCCATACAAAGGACCTAGTCCATGGGTTGCAACATGGAACGCTTGATGCTAAAGGATTCAGAATCAAGAAACACTAAAACGGAAACTCGATTATACACTTTAAAACTGCATAGTCCACAATGTTGAGAAACGGCTTTTGTGCATTTATTTGTGCAATACTACTCAATTTAAAATTGAGGCAGCACCATACTGGTTGATTTTGTAGAAACACAATTCAATCTGTACACGAGACAAAACGAATCACCTGCTCGAGTTTAAAACACCAATTCATGTGAAACAGGATCTTACAGGTACAAAATAATGTGATATAACATACAAAATTCAGAATAGCTTACACCCTCCATAATGTATCCGACTACTCGCCCTCTGCTGCTTGTAGTTGTAGAGTCAACAAATTCATCATGAACAATGTAGATGACTGCAAAGAAAAAATCTACACTTGAAACAGTCTATATCAAAGACCTTAGTGAGGTATATGTGAGGTAACTGCACGACAAACTTTAAAATCTACTTAGTTACTTATATATTATATATCTATATATATATTTGTTCTCAAATAGTATTTCACATTTTTTGAACATAGTCCGAATTTAGTCTGACCGTAATACTCTTCCACTTAGGCCATGGGCCAACAGTGATTGTTGTTCACTTTCGTTTTCTAGACTAACTTTTCCACCTCAGCCCATGGCCTAACTTACTATAGAATAGCCTACACCCTATAATGAATCCCACAAGTAGTACTATGAATCATGTCGTTGTGGAGCCCCACAGTTTATCATGACCATACACTATACACTATATGTTATAAAACTACAAAGGACCAACTCCGATATCATTCCACACGAACAACATGGCATGCATAAACAGGCAACGCCATCGCGCCGAACAGACATGTTTTAGTATCGCTGATGAAGGCGTAAATATTACGTGAAGAATAGGACTTGTCATGCAGCGCTTATGACTACTGAAAGAGACTCTACTTTATACCAGAAGTACCTTTTCATTTTAATACCTATTTGCACCTCCCACCAAGGAAACTAAGTCAAGTTAAGCTAGATTAGAATAGAAAGTTGGAGGGAAGCGGCCATATATTTGTTATTGTAGGTTTTTGGCGTGAAAGTTCCAAATTACCCATAGACTAGGAAAATAAAGTATAGGCAGTGGCTCGTACTCCTGTAACTGGACCTGGAGTTCTTTTGGTTTGTGCTCCAGCAATCCCAGAATGCATTGCAAAGTCATGGTCTCGCTCAATGTCAAGTCATGCTTTCTCAATCACAATTCAAATTCGACTTCCCTGTGCCTCTTGCAATGAACCGGTTACCTCCAAAAACACAGGAAAACTTTTGCCCAACAAAAAACATACAAGGTTCGTGTGCTGCCATATTCTATTGTGCTGAGAAATGCTCTTTGCATGACTTTGCCGTGCATTCTGGGATTGCCAGAGGACGGATTCGTGGTCCGGTTACTGGAGCATGAGCCACTTCGTAAAGTATAACCTGGGCAATAAAGTATAATTATAAACCAATAAAGTATAGTGTCATAATGATTAATGACGGTAGCGCCCTGTAGGAGAGTTGTCTATTCTTTAGTTAGATATTTGAGAGCCAGGGGGAGCTACAGGAGTTCGGCATGGCGGTTTGTAATCTCGTGTTCTGCTCAGCTACGTTTCCTAAATAAAACGAATCTACATGAAGTTAAATCTCTTGTTTGGGTTTACACAATCATGACATGGTGTCAGAAGTGACTTCAAGAACAGTTTCAAGTACACATTGTAGTGCTGCTTGACAGAACAACGCGGACGTTTGTGTCTAAAGGGCGAGTCTACAGTTTGATACCAGTGGCCCCGGAATCACAAGTCATTGTCAAGGAAATGGCACGATATGACCCCCCTGCCAAGTTTACGTTTAAAGCTGAAGAATGGAGTGAGTGGATAGAGGAATTCGGACGATTTTGGAAAGCCACTAAACTTCACAAAGAAGACGGAGAAGTACAAAGAGACTCACTTATCTACTGTATGGGAGGTAAACAAGCCAACAAAATATTCAAAACGTTGAAATTTGTTTTGCATGATGTGCCTGACCCAGAAAACCCTTGCGCCACAATTAGAGAGGAGGAAAAGGACACTGATTACGACACAGTTGTCAAGAAATTCACACAGTACTTCATCCCGAAAAGAAATATAATACACGAGAGATCACTCTTTCAAGAGAGGATCCAAAGTAGGGAGGAGACAGTGGAGGAATTTCTAAGGGACCTTCAAGCAATGGTGGAGAATTGCGAGTACAAGGATCCAGAAGACAAAGTACGTGACAGGTTTGTCGTGGGACTCCTAGACCGAGGAGTGAAGCAAAGACTGCAGCTGATGCCTGATTTGACCCTAGATAAAGCTTCAGCAGTGGCACGCCAGCATGAACAGGTAAAATTACAGATGGTCCAGCAACAAGCTTCCCACCAGGAGGTTAGTGAGGCAAAGTTCAAACAAAGGGAGCATAGACCAAAGTGGAAGAAAGATGTCAGCAGCCACAAAACAACAGAAATGCAACCGTTGTGGTTACGACTGTCACCCACGGGGTGGTAAATGCCCTGCTAGTGGACAGATCTATAGGTCATGCAATAAGCATGAACATTTCTCTTCGGTGTGTCGCAGTGGTAAACACCGAGGTGGAAATTTAAATGGGGCAACAGACGCAGTGACATCTCAGGATACATCCGAGGGGGAGGAATCATACATCCTTGGAACAATTGATTGCCATGAGGAGGAAGCATGGTATGTACCACTGAACATATGCGGCTCAACTGTAAAATTTAAAATAGACACGGGAGCTGACGTAACAGTAATTTCACACACCATCTGGCGATCATTGAAAAGTCGCCCACACCTGATGCACAACAAGATCAAGCTCAACAGTCCTGGGGCCAGCTCAAGGTTCTAGGTGCATTTACAGCTGTCATCAATCACAAGGGGAAAGTCTATACATTTCGTGTAGTCATGATAGATGGAACAGGACCAGTCAGCCTGCTAGCCAACGGAGTGGCAAAGAAAATGGGCCTAGTTACCCATGTAGATGAAATCTTGAGTCAGTTCAACTCAGATATTGGTCTCTTGAAGACCGAACCAGTCAAGATAAGTTTGACAGCAGGTGTAACACCACTGTGTGTCAACACCGCACAAAAAGTTCCGTTTCCCCTGATGGATGCGGTGAAAACAGAAATACGGAGAATGCAGGATATTGGTGTGATCCGTCCTGTCACTGAGCCCACCGAATGGTGTGCAGCTATGGTTCCGGTTCAGAAGAAAAATGGTAAACTGCGCATTTGTGTTGACCCAAAAAGACTGAATAGGGCTGTTCGCAGAGAACATTATACACTTCTGAATCTAAGCGACATCGCTCCTAAGTTGGCTCAGTCCAAGTACTTTACCAAGCTGGATGCAGCAAGTGGATGTTGGCAGATCCCCTTGGATGAGTAAAGCCAACTGCTCACAACATTCATGACGCCGTTTGGGAGGTATGCATTCTGTCACGTTCCCTTCGGTATTACTTCGGCGCCAGAGATCTTCCAGCGAAAAATGACCGAGTTACTTCATGGCTTGGAGGGAGTAGCGGTCATAATGGATGATATCTTGGTTCATGGCCGATCCATGGAAGAGCATGAAAGGAGGCTAACTGAAGTTCTGACGAGACTTCAGGAAGCAGGTCTTCGCTTAAACCGAGAGAAATGCCAGTTTAGGATGAAAGAATTGGTTTACTTTGGTGACCTCATCGGTGCTGAAGGGATCAAGGCAGACCCAGAGAAGGTACGGGCAATGATGGATCTGACTCCACCCTCCAATGTCAGGGAACTCCGTAGCTTGATTGGAATGTTCCAATACCTAGGCAAGTTTGCAAACAACCTGTCTTCTGTTATGAAGCCCATGACAGATCTGCTGAGGTCTGACAGTGTCTGGTTATGGGGGCCAGGTCAGCAAGGTGCCTTCCAAGAAACCAAACAGCTACTATGCGCTTCTCCAACACTAGCATACTATGACGCGAAAAAGCCAACGATCATAAGTGCTGATGCTAGCAGTTTCGGGAAAGGGGCCGTACTCCTACCGAAATATGAAGAAGGCTTAAAACCAGTAGCATTCTGCTCAAGAACACTCTCAAGCGCTGAGCAGCGTTACGCTCAAATTGAGAAGGAATGTCTGGCGGCAGTATGGGCATGCGAAAAACTGTCTAGGTATCTCGTGGGATTACCACAGTTTACTCTACTGACCGACCACAAGCCATTGGTGCCTCTACTGAGCACCAAGAACATTGATGAAACACCGATTCGCTGTCAGCGTCTTTTGCTGCGAATGATGCGGTTCAATCCTGTTGTTCAATTTGTGCCGGGTAAAGAACAAATAGTGGCAGATGCACTATCCAGGAATCCTCTAGCTATCACAGAGGATAGTGTACAGCTGGTCCAAGATGTCAGTGATTATGTGGACACAGTTCAAGTAGGTTGGCCAGCGTCACCTAAGAAATTAGAACAGATCAGGGAGGCTACAGAGAAGGCCGATGTCCTGCATGCAGTAATGCGTTATGTCATCAACGGGTGGCCAAATAGAGTGAGCGTGGTGCCGGAACCTTTGAGGCACTATTACCATGTACGCTCAGAGCTATCGGTGACAAATGGAATAGTTGATCTACAGAGTAGAATAGTTCTGCCTAGAGCAATGAGGCAGGATGCTTTAGAACGACTACATGAATCACACCAAAGCATCTCGAAGTGCCGTGAAAGAGCCAGGACAGCCATATGGGGGCAACAACATTAAAAACATGGTCGATCAATGTGTGGAGTGTCGACAGAGCAGACCATCACAGCGAGAACAACCCCTGCAGCCAATAGAGTTGCCGGGACGGCCATGGCAGCAGTTGGGGACAGATCTACTGGAATTCAACAAGCAGACATTTCTGGTAGTGGTAGACTATTACTCTCGTTGGATCGAAGTGAAGAGGCTGACAAGTCTGACCAGCTCTGCGGTAATTACAAGAATGAAAGCAATGTTTACGGCTTTCGGTATCCCAGAGGTAGTAATATCGGATAATGGGCCGCAATATACCTCTCACGAATTCCGTCTGTTTGCTAAGTCGTGGGGATTCACTCACAAAACGACCAACCCATACACACCACAAGAGAATGGGATGGCTGAACGTGCCGTGCAGACGGCTAAACACTTACTGAAGCTGGATGATCCAGAGATTGGATTGTTGAACTATAGAGCAACTGCGCATTCAGCTACGGGTGTGTCTCCGTCTGTGGCACTACAGGGACGAGAACTCTGGACCAGACTTCCGATACTGGAGCGAAATCTACTGCCAAAGGTTCCAGATACCAGCACCATCCGTCAGTCCGACGAATCAGCTAAAGCCACCTACAAGAGGTATTATCATGCCAGGAAAGGTGCTCGAATACTACCTCACCTGTCAAGTGGTCAGTTGGCACTGACGAAGCTGGACACGGAGAAGCGGTGGAACAAGTGGGGAACAGTTATCGGTGGTGATGAAAACAACCGATCCTACATCATTCAGACGAAGGCGGAAATTCATCGTCGGAACCGTAAACATATACAAGACACCCCAGTGACACCTAGTGGGCAGAATTATACGCCACCTCAAGCCACACAGCAAGGCATAGTTGTGCCGGCAGCAGAGGAACCGGTTGTTCTTGAACAACCTTTACGCAACATTGCTCCAGGCAACAATGGTCCCGAGTCGAAGGAAGATGCAGATACAGCTTCGCCATCTGATGTCAAGCAACAAGCTATGGTACCAGTGACCTTCACATCGAGTGGCCGGGCAGTGCATCTACCTCACCGTTTCAGAGACTACAAGTATTAGTTTAAGTCGACTAAGATCCGCTAAGGGCAGAATAATCCCTGGATCTGAGGTCCAGACAGTGGGCAGTCTACCCTACAGTCTGAATTAGTGTTAAGTGTCGTTTGGTTAGCATTGTTGAAAAGTTGATCTTTTGTCATTCAAAGACATTCATGCTATAGAATAAGATGTTTATCTCAAAGGAAAGGAGATGTCATAATGATTAATGACGGTAGCGCCCTGTGGGAGAGTTGTCTATTCTTTAGTTAGATATTTGAGAGCCAGGGGGAGCTACAGGAGTTCGGCATGGCAGTTTGTAATCTCGTGTTCTGCTCAGCTACGTTTCCTAAATAAAACGAATCTACATGAAGTTAAATCTCTTGTTTGGGTTTACACAATCATGACATATAGCACTAGTGTTAGCTAAATAGGGCAAAAGAGGAAAACAACCAGGAAAGTAGACAAATTTGGTAATTGGTTGGATCAGTGTTGTTTGTGATAGGTGAGATATTTGGGAATACATTAGCAACGATGTTATGCCTGCCTGATGCATTCGTGTACGACTGCAGGTTATGTAGGTTTCAGGGGGAATCGCTAAAGGAAAAGACAGCTTTATGTGAGGAAATCAAGAGCCTGAAGGAGAAGGTTGACATGCTGAGTGTCGTGATCTGTGGTCACGACTATTGTGGATTTATATCAGAAACTTATCAAAGAGATTAACACATGTTTATGCCGGAACAGGAACTAACTTTATTCAAATAAGAT
The DNA here is from genome assembly GCF_000485595.1 of Priapulus caudatus. Taxonomy (NCBI): domain Eukaryota; kingdom Metazoa; phylum Priapulida; class Priapulimorpha; order Priapulimorphida; family Priapulidae; genus Priapulus; species Priapulus caudatus. Next base: position 18,568 of record NW_014578844.1, read on the forward strand.
AACGCCACAGATGGCGCTCTGGTAGAAATGCGAGTGGCGCCGCCCGGTGGGGCGCAGCAGTACTAGTAGTCACAGGCTACTACATCTCTCCCCCTTTTTGAACAGAACAGAATTCAAAAGATACCAAACTGAAATATCAATCACTGAGCCTTACATGGCAAACGTATACATAAGGGCCGTATAGGCTACAACTCTTGGGGACGGAGTACACACAGAAATACAAACTTGCAATACTTGGACTGGCTACTGTTAATCCTGGTGATAGGTAGGCCTCCTTCGTTCACGCCCGGGATACCTGTGTGGACTAGGCACCGGTTCTACCTCAGGGTTCTCTTCCAATGGGGGAATAATAGTGGGCGTGGTTAACTCGGGCACATTATCCTCCTCCGGGTTTGTGTGAACGAGGGGATGTATCTGCTTTAGCAGGGAACAATTCCTCGCCTTTACTTCTTCGCGCGCGCTGGATGATCACCATGACCCCTAATATACTTATCACCTCGTAGGATCCGGCTTAACTTGGGGATCAGCTTACCAGAAAAAGTTCTTCTTCATCAGGACTTTATCCCCTACACAGAGTTTGGACTCCTTGTGTATGCCTGCGTCTGTTCGCATACCTTTCATTTTCTCCTTGTTTCTGTTGTCAATGCCCCTCAGGACCGTATCGGAAATTTTGCCGGGATTTGAGGCAGCTTGGTCGTACCCATATACCTATGGACAATGCGAGCAGGGTTTGCATGGTCGTACAGTGCGGGGTGTTACGATAATTCCACAGAAACCCATACATAACCTGTTTCCAAGGTTGCTCTTCAACCTGAGGGCGGCCTGTACATGCTTTGTTCAATGGCTTATGAAACTCCGACATCCCCGGTTGGCTTCTGGCCACAAAGGTGTCACTTTGCGGGATGGAAACCCATGATTTTGCGAAATTTGCGAACTCACTACTTTGAAACGGCGGACCGTTGTCGTCTTCACTACAGCTCGGTATCCCGTGCGCGATGCGAGAATATCTTGTCGAGTACCGGCATTACAGTACGCGTGGCCGTCGACGTGACAATCTCTACTTCTGGCGAATCTACTGTAGTTGTCAATGACTACGAGCAGGTACTCTCCCTGAGGCAGTGTACCAATTAAAGCCTACACTGACCTCTGACACGGACGATCTGGTAAACTTCGTCATGCGGAGCGGCTCACGTGCCACCACTTGTCGAGGCCTGACATGGAACGCACGACCAAAACCTGTCTCTAACTATCTGATTCATGTTCAGGACCAGACTTTCTCCGCAACAACGCGAGTTTTGCTCACGCTTGATGGCCTTCATGAGCAATATCTACAACTCTGTTCTGTAGACTCATCAGGGAGCAGCAATCCTGCCTTGCTTCACAACTATGCTTTCTCTGCTCACTGGACAGTTCTCCTTGCACCTTGCTATAAGGAGTAAGGCCTGCCCTGCCTCTTTGCTTCATGCCACCTTCCGGACTAACTAGCTTTCTGAATTTACAGTGAGCGTCGGGTCTAACTCGCAAGCAACTCGCACCTCTTCAAACGTGACGGCCCTTCGCACTGAACTCTGCACTATGAAGCTAATGTATTGCTTCTGCTAACCCTCTGTTCGTGCTGCTGCAACCATGTTCGCACGCCAACGGAGATGGACGGACAGTAGTCTGCTGGGTTTTCTTTACCGCACTGTGGGTGCCTAATGTCTCGAACTCATAGCGGCAACATCGCGAAGCCGACCATCTCTCCGAGCGAGCTACAGTTAGCTCGAGGATTTCCGATACATACACAGCGGGCTTGTGCATCCGTTAAATAGCCACTCTGTGACTCATGAACATAGCAAATGGAACGAATGTCAAGCGACCACACTACAGCCTAACGCTTCTCTCTCTAACTGCAGCTACATTGTGTCGGTCGGGGTCAAGACCTACAACGCGACCCTTGCTGCACACAGATAGCTCGCAACACAATTGGGGCAGCATCAGTGCTAAATCTACTCTCTGACTTTGGTGTCAAAATACCGCTAAGGCAACGCGGGCCGCTTAGCACAATATCTCTTTCACACGGCGTCAACGCATCGGATTGAGTCGGCTTTCCCCACTCAAGAATCGACATCATAGGTGCGGGTCAACTTTCTGCAACGGAGCGACTAGATGGTGAATAGTTGGAATGAAAGGAGCGCTAAATTAGAGTTCCAACTAAACTGTGTACTTCGGCGGCGAGCAGGTCGAATCTGAGCTTAGCAACAGAGTTTCTACGCTTTGCGGATGGGGTACAGACCGCGCATTCAAGCAACACGAATCCGAAGAACTCTACGCTTGCCTTGTTGAAATCGGCACTTCACGAGAGTTAACGTAGACCGCTTCGCCTCAGACACTCTCTACTGACAGTAGGCGCTTATCATGCGACTCCTGATCTACACCGAACAGCTACTAATGTCATCTGATATATTATAGGCCCACCTGGTACGCAGGCCCTACGCTAGGATTTTTTTTGCTGTAGGGCCAACCAATAGCCTTAGAATTCAATTTTCATTAGCCAATTTGCGGATTCCGGTTAGCCACATCTGTAGCCCTAACATTTATGAACACAAACAGGCGATAACATAACTTTTCTTTTCTTTTATTTTTTCACATAAACTTTATATGCATGAGCTACAAAAACTAACTTAATTTAATGCAAACAAACTATAGTCTACCACATGTGCTATGCTGAGAGCCACTTAAACTATGCATTCACCACCATGACTCTGACTGCAATTTTTTTCTTCGACTGCTGGGCAGAAAATTCTCCTATCTTTTTTGGCACAGCACTGGACATAGCACGCTTTTCAAAAGTCAAAGCATCTCTTCTTCTGGGCCCTTCAATTTTGATGGTCTAGAATGTCACAGAACGACTCTGTTTTCAGGTGATTTCTCGAGCTGTTTATCAAATTAATGTCTGCTAAAACCCCTCTCCATCAGCACATGTTGTGGATGGACTCACTGGAGGGTCACAAACAACTATTTTTTACAGACCGTGACGCCACAATACGCACGCCGATGCCAGCTATGCACGTACCGCACGCAGGCCGCGTAGGCAGTATAGACATACTATAGCACACATGCTATAGTATTATAGCATAAATACTAATAGTTTACAGAAGAGTTTTCACAGCAACATGCAGTATTATACGTCTACTTACTGTTGGAACTTCGGGATGCTATGTGAACCAGAAAAATAAGCTGCTCATCAAAGCTGACTATATTCCCACGTTAGTAGCTTATCAGTTTTACTAACTTTTTAACAGAGTACCTCACACACAGTACACACACAGAAGCACCACGCTACACGTACGCACTACGCACGCACGCAGCGCGCGCACCACACAAGCGTGCACGCACAGGCGTCAGTAAAAATATCATTTGAGCTTTGCCAGCGCCGCGTTCGCCGTGCCGTCTGTGTGGAGACACGCTTTTTTAAACCCAGGTTTCCTCTGAGGGAAAATTAGAAGCAAGCGGTCGCTAATTTCCAGTTTGGAGAAAACGCACATCGATGGATTCAAAGGCGATGCAGGTAGCAACGAATGGGATTCTGCAGGCAGACGGAGGGAGAGAGGTAGAAGGGGTTTGGGGTCTGCCCCAGGCAAATTTAACACATTTCGCAATGTCCTTAGACTGCATTTGATGCGCGCCCAGATAAACTATAATTTGCACCTTTAGTTTAAAATCTTACTGCTGTTAAGGCAGACGCTACTAAGTTCATCGCTGCGCGGCAATTTCGTGGGAGAGGCTCACGCATAATGTGGCACCCATTCTGCCCGCGCTCGACCGCATGCTCTACGCATTCTCACGCATATCAACGCAAAGGAAAAAACACGAAAAAGCAGCCCGGCGGCACGCCTGTTACTCACGCAGTCTGTGGGCTGTGGCATCGTGGCTCGTGGCTTTTGCTGGGCTGGGCGGCATTGATTGAAGTACG
>NW_014578844.1:22532-27191 GCF_000485595.1 Priapulus caudatus
TAAGACTTTCAATCGCCAGATTACTAATTTGTTCGCCATTGGCGAATTGGCGAGTGGGTAGCGAGGGCCCTGTGGTACCCCATCTATCACCTGCTGGATGACATTCTGAAATACTTCGGACGCGCTGCTGATACCGAAGAACAAGCGTTTATACCTTCTCAAACCGACATGAGTTGTAAACGTTGTGATTTGTCTTGACTCAGGGGTAAGCTCCAACTGGTGGTACCCATTACGCAAGTCAAGTTTTGAGAACACTTTCGCACCATTCAACAGAGCTAACACATCATCCACTGTGGAGGTATTATGTCTTTCCCTAACTATGGCGCGGTTTGGCTGACGCATATCGACGCATAGGCGCACTTCATCGGGATTCTTCGGTTTTGGCGCAACAACTACTGGCGTAACCCACTGGGGGTTGGACCATCTACTTTCTCCATGATGTCCAACTCTTCCAACCTTTTCACCTCTTTCTCTAACTTCTCACGCGTATGATACGGGATTCTACGATGTGGCTGGGCCACAGGGCTGACATCTTCCCTGACATGTAACTTTACTTGGTAGCCCTTCATTCTACCGACACCACTGAACAACTCGGGATGAGACTGGATATACTTATCCACCGGCCCCCCTGCCTCAACTTGACTGACACTTCCGGGTTTTATTATCTTCAGCAACCCAAGCTTCTGAGAAGCCTCACAGCTCAGAAGCGACGTCTGGCCGTGCTTTGCAACATATATCTTTTCAGTGACACTTTCACCGTTGCTCGACAGCTCTGAATCAAACACACCAATAACATTCAACTTGTTCTTTCCATACGCATTCACAGTTCTGTCACTGTCTCTCAGTTTCGGGCGGGGCGACAGCAGCTCGAATGTCCCTTCACTCATCATTGTGCATGACGCTCCTGTGTTCGCAACCATTGAAACTGGCACACCGTTCACACTAACACTGAACACGGGTTTCCGAACTATGCTCTCGGATTCACATTTGAACACATACTCCTCCTGCTGGTCAGGGGCAGCACTAACATGTTTCACGTTTTCACTCGGGTTCCCTTTTGCTCTACACCACTTGGCAAAATGCCCAACTCTGCCACACTTCCTACACTCAACACCATTCGCTGGCCACACACCGCCTTCGTGTGGGAATTCAAATCTTCCACATCTGTAACACTGCGATTTTCTTCGCTGACTCGGCGCGGCACTCGTCGCGGCATCTGATGCGGCTGGCGCAGCACTCCTCTTCTGGTATGTTTGACGCGGGCGTACGGCCTGGACGTCTTCTTCTTCTTCAGAGTCCTCGGCGACAACGACATTCGCACCCTCTCTCGACTTCAGCATACCTGCGGCTTGCTTCGACGCAACCTCTTCTAGTCGACCCTGGCTGAGGAGAGACTTTAACAAAATGTCTCCTTCTGTGAGGCCTTTCCTCCTCACCTTCGCGGAGCTGCATCCGGAAATCAACTGAGACTTGATCTCGGACTCGACACTGCCCTCTGGGAACCCTGCATAGCTCGGCTGCTTGCCTGAGCTTCGTGTGGAAGCAGTCTATGCTTTCACCATCAGCCTGTATGAGGCAACGGAAAAGAAATTTTTGGTATTCAACGTTGATTTCTGGAGCAAACTTCTCACTCAGGCTCTTCTTTGCCTCTGCGTAGCTCTTGCCGGTCTCTTCCAGCGTACAGAACACGTCGTACGCGAGGTCGCCTATTGTGTGCAAGAGTATCGCCCTCCTCTGTTTGTCTGACTCAATCCCCATTGCTTCCAGGTAGATGTCGAGACGCTTGATCCATTTCTCCCAACGCTGGGCTGTGGACTGAGGATCATTGTCCACATCAAACGGAGGTGGGGGGATGAGACTTGGAATGGACATGACAGATGACTACTTGTGGGGCCCACACACTTGACTGTAACTTACACACAAGACTAACAGTAACAGTAACAGTAACACACCGGCAGTGACACTGACAGTCACAACAGTTCATCTGGGAAACCTGTTAGAAAGGGGCAGTTCAACACTTGAGCAAGTGGCAATCATCGACACGAGAGCGCACTTGGAGTTCCTGATTCACTGAGGCTGAGCACATGGTTTCAAGCATTGACATTGAAATTGTTGCGATCGGCAGCATGGGTTCAACTCAACTGTCCATTTCCAGTCGACACTGGGCTCTCACAGGGATATCCTTGGTGTAGAAGGTGAACAACCGACTACTCTACTTCGCGCATCCTCATCGCCAGTTGTCGTGATCTGTGGTCACGACTATTGTGGATTTATATCAGAAACTTATCAAAGAGATTAACACATGTTTATGCCAGAACAGGAACTAACTTTATTCAAATAAGATAACGCCACAGATGGCGCTCTGGTAGACATGCGAGTGGCACCGCCCGGTGGGGTGCAGCAGTTCTAGTAGTCACAGGCTACTACACTGAAGAGCAGAATGGATCAACAGAACAGCTATGTGGTTCTGAACTTTTGGAGGGGCGGGAGCAAAAGATATAGAGGAAAGACTAGATAAGATAGTAAAACACGTACAATTCACACAGGGTAAACTAAAGGTTTCGCACTACACATAAAATCTAGCAACAGAGGAGTGTGAACATCCGAGCCTCGTGTCTTCCCGTGCGGGCTGTTTTATACCCCTTCTTGCAAGATCAGCCGTGATGCTACTACCAAATATGTTTCTCCCAATCACTGCTGGCTACAGGGACGGTATAGGGTTGGGATTATTGGCTATGGTCAGCTTTTAAAGTGGTATGGAGTGGACGGCGACCAGCCCTATTACCAACGGCACCGGACATCTAGTACTGATGCATCCAACACACCCAGCAAACAGAAAGAGGAGTGATGCAGAAGCATACTTCCAAGGGACCATACGCCACCTACTGAACTTAGACTGCTTCCCAGCACACCACGTATGGCCACCAACAGGACCACAGGTACATTAACTTCTCTCAAATATGCTCATGTATATGTTCAGTATTATATTTCAGATAACTGTTTACTACTTATGCAAGATGCCATCTGAGCCTAATATTCATTTCTTACTCATAGTTACCCAGCTATTATTAGTTATCGCAGGGCTAGAACAAAACCCCGGACCAGAACACAAGCAAATGAATGCAGCAGACGATAATATACAAACATATCTGTCATCATACACCAAAAAATATCAAATTCATGCACATAAACATTCAAAGCTTGGTTAAAAAACATGAAAAACGAAAGGACACATTATAAAAGGTCTTAATAATACAGTGATTGGTTTATCTGAAACATGGCTAACTAAAAACATATCCACTCAATCGCTATCCTTGCCGAATTATATATTATACAGGCGAGACAGGGCAGTGTCAAAAAGGGGTGAGAGAGTTGCACTGTACATTCCAGATCATATTAAGACTAAAGAACTCAGGGGCATAAAAACAAATAAAATTGAATCAATATGGTATGAAATAGCAGGTTTAATAATATGAGTCGTCTACAGACCACCAAGTCAAAAAATTGATTACTTTCTCCAACATTTCGAAACAGAGATTGAGAATGCCACAAATGTAAATAAAAAAGCCATCATAATGGGAGATTACTATATGAACCTATTGAACCCAAGCAGCTGTGATTACAACAAATACATAGACTTGCTAGAAAAATACTGTATCACCAGTCTCAATAAAACTATACCTACCAGATATGATAAGTCATCAGTGACCCTAATAGACCATTGTAGGACAGCGCAGGCTTCTCTATATATTATTTATAGCGCCGTACACTAGCCGCCTGACATGAGTCAATGCACGGCATAAGCGATACCATAAAACTTGCCATACATCATCCGAGTGACACATAATAGTCCACACGCACTCGCACTCGCAGCGAGAGACTCGGCTCTCATCCTTTCCGCGGCACAGTCCAGTTTTGCCTAGCTCCGGATCTTTCCTTGGTTTCATACACCTATTCCTTCTATACTCCTTCTGTCCACCTTCCACCTTCACTTCGCCGAGCTACTTCACGATCCACGTCTTACGGTACGAGGTTACTTGTATTCAGTTACGTATTCGGTGGGTGTTTGTTGACATGTGTTTAGTATCGTAGAGTTGTTTGTTTAGACTGTTAAAGTGCAAGCCACTTGTGACGCATATTCTGTGGTGTAATAGAACGCACGAAGAGTAGCTTTTATAATACTGTGTTCGTGTTATCTATCTAAGGTATGCTCATACATTATTTGTTCTTACTAGCTGAATTGCCTGCGTTTACACGCTTTTTCTGTTTACGCGTTGTCGTTGTCTAAATTCGTCGGTGCGCACTATAAATTGCCGCCAGTGTTGCCCAGGGTCTCCAACCCTGTGAACTCCAAATGCGGAATGAAATTGATGGACGGGGGGGGGGAGGCAAAATTAACCTTGGCTGCCGCAGGCAGGGCCGCGCGCCGTAGGCATGCTAGTGCTAGGGGGGTCTGGGGGCATGCCCCCCCCCCAAATTTTGAAATATTAATTTAAGCCATTTTCCTGCAATCTGAGGCATACTGTGGGCCATATTCTCATGTCTGATAACACTATCTCAACCCTAGACTCAACCCTACAAGTTAGGATTTAACACACTTTTCATGACTTTTCAGAGAGCGTACACAGTTAGGTTACTATAGTAATAATACATGTATTA
>NW_014578844.1:27201-53665 GCF_000485595.1 Priapulus caudatus
CACATGCACACACATACACACACAAACGAACAAACACACACACACAAACACACGTACATACATTTATACATGCATACATACATACATGCACGCACATGCCAAATTTGACAACTGTACGTTTGGCACGTGCCGTAGGCATGTAAAATTTTGAAATATTTAAGCCATTTTCCTGCAATCTGAGGCATACTGTGGGCCATATTCTCATGTCTGATGACACTATCTCAACCCTAGACTCAACCCTACAAGTTAGGATTTAAAACACTTTTCATGACTTTTCAGAGAGCGTACACAGTTAGGTTACTATAGTAATAATACATGTATTAAAACACAGGTAAGAATTGCAATTTCTCACAATTTCACGTGTTTTTGTATGTTTCCAACCATACTTTTTGGCTATTTGTAAGTCTGGAAACATTTTCTTGAAGAGTTCATTTGCATGGTCTGCCTCACTTCTGCACCAAGACAGACAATTCTCTATCTGCTGCAAAGAAGCTTGATATACTGGGTGTAGATTCCACTGCACCCGCATAGCACTTATGCTGTCACTCCTTCCTCCGTGCCCCACTTGAAAGTCTGTCTTGCATACCATGCAATAGCCATGATTAACACTGAGTTTTGACTTCACAAGTACAGGCCACATCTGTGTATATTCGTTCCTAAATTTCTGTAAAAGTCGGGTTTTTTGGATGGCAATGGCAATTGGACGCCATTCTCCCCACGTGTTAATCTGATTAGCAGACAAACTACGCGACACCTTCCAGACAGCGCCTGTCTGACTAGGCTGTTCCATTTACCGTAGACATGCCAGATACAAAATGCATAGAATTAGAAACACATTATAACACTGAGCGATGGTAGGGGGGGAGGGTGCAAAACTAAGGTAATGGCAGAGCATGCATTTCCAAGAAACTACTTGCGCAGTGACGGCTATTAATAACTTGCTGCATCTCTACTGCACCAGCGCGTGGCCAGTGCCAGGCACCGGCTGAAAAAAAACAATGTTTCCAAGCGAACAATGCAAACAATCAGTGCAAATTTTATGCAGTGCAACTGAAATGAGGAATATAACCTTGCCGCTGCGGAGTGCGGAAATTAAGCCTAGAAATCGTAATGATTCCGCAGAATGCAGAATGGTTGGAGACCTTGGTTGCCGCTAGACGCGCGGCTGTGCGTCACGATTACCGCTGTTTTGTTCCCCTCACCTTTTTCCCACGCCTACACGCCCTAGTCCTTCCTCTCACGCGTCACTTACATTTCACCCCTACTTTCCCCTTATCAATTCGCCATTTTTCTTTTTCCGCCGGCCAACGCCCTGAAAAACAAGAAATCGTTACTGCCTACGTCAAGCCCAAGCAATCGCTCCCCCCCCTCACAGTCTGCGCGCATCGCTGCCAGCATTACGTAGTGCCGCGTCACGCGATAAATACACAGCACACGTACCAGCCGATGCACGGCGCATCACAGCGTACCGCGCGGCAGTGAATTGCATCTGCGCCTGCGCACTGCACATGCGCTGCGACGTCGACTTTGTCACACAGTTCCCCCTCCCTGTTCTTTCATAGCCGATCAATACACGCGCCTGCGCACTGATGCCTACTCACTCGCATACATACGCCGCCTCAACCCCCCTCGTCACTCTCTGCGCATGCGCCACGCAGCACGCCTTGACGCACAGCAGACCTAAATTCCGTATCCCGCCACGTTTCGTACCCCCCCTCCCATATGCTTACACCACCCCCTAGGTTCTCGTAACCCCTATACCTCCTTCCCGTACCCCTCCGACCCCCCCCATGGCGACGAGGCTTACCCACCCGTTTTACCCCCGTCCTTTTACGGCCGACACGTCTCTCGACGATACAGACGATCACATTACCTTTCCCAAGCAGCAGCTCAACGCACTCGTTAAGGAAGTCCAGAGCTTACTCTTCGTGAGTGGCTTTCTCGTGTATGATGGGCGTAACGATTCACCAGTTACCTTCAAACAATGGCTTTTGAGTCCCGATCATTTACTCCTGATTATTGACGAGCATGACGACGGCAAACAGGCCAGGTTGGAATTGCGCTTACTGGCAGGCGAGCCAGCCAATTGCGCAGCAAAGGCCTTGAGTGCCACACCCACGCTGAGATGGCAGGGCTTGGCCGCCATTTTGAAAGAGCGCTACACCGATACGTCAAGTGCGCATATCGCCTTGCAGGAATTTAAACGCGCTAAGCAACGCTAGCACGAGTCCATACGGGCGTATTCCAAATGCCTCGAACATCATGCGCGCACCGCTTTTGGCAACCTTGCTGAATCTGACGTCGCTCCAAGCGCGACTCATCGATCAGTTTCTCGACGGCATTACGTCCCACACCTTAAAGCGCCTTCTCGTGCGGAAGAGGCCGCCCACCTACGCACAGGCAGTGCAACCTGCCTCGCAAGAGCCCGCCTTGGATGTTGAGTGCTCATGCACTCACACACGGTACCTGACCCACTGGTTGTTTCAAACGTTCCAGTTGCTACAATATTGGAGCAACAACTGCGCGAGCTTCGCAACATTGTCGTTCAGTTCACAAAGAAGGCGGCGCAACCCTGGGAAGAGCCGCAGCTTCCGCCGCCCGAGGCACGCCCGCAGTATCAACAGCCCCGTTTTTCGCCTCGCCAGTATGTCTCGCCCCACTGCTACCGCACGCTCATATGCTACCCGTCCGCCTTATGCACCGTCTGCGCCGGCCGGCTCACAAACAATGCGGCCGCCTCGTTTCCCCAATTACTGCTGCGCTACCCCACCCTTCGCCTGGACCCCGGATGGCACCGCCAGTTGCCATTTTTGTGAGAAGCCCGGCCACTATTGGCGTGAGTGCCGTGCACGCCACGATCGCACCGCTCAACATACCCAGGGAAACGCCCGGTCTCCCTTATCAATATGAGACGCTGAGGAGACCGGCCCAGTTCACTTTGTCTCACCCGCGCGTGCGTGCGCTACATACTAACAATTCCAGTCATCTTGCACCACTCTGAGGACACTCACACACCACACACTCACATAGGAGCCGCACCCGCGGACGCACTTATTGATATGGGCACGATGACACATCAGCGAAACGTTTTGGTTGAAGCTCAAGTCCCGCTATGCATATTGCTTTAGTGAGAACCACACACAAGTTTTGAAGTCGGCCTCGGGAGACCACTTATTCGTCCTGGGTCATGCGACCCTACCCATACACATTACCGACCCTATCGTTTCACACACATTCTTCATAGTACGCGGCATCTTGCGGGATGTCATCTTAGGTTTTGATTTCATGCGGGCGCACAATGTTCAGCTCGATTGTGGCCGCGCCACGCTTACCATAGCTAACGTCGCCGTTCGTCTTAAGCTAAGCAGTGCTGCTGACGACGCTAGTTCTATTTATACAGTCTCACTGCTCTACCCCTGCATGCTACAGCCAGTAAAACGTTGTTATGGCCGTTTCGATCAGCACGCCCCCCCCCCGCTCACACGTCCGTACTACTCACTGGTGGAAATGGGCCCGGCCAGCCCGCGAATTTTTTTTTCCCAAACGGTATAACATAGGAAGGATTTAGGCGCCTTCTGATTGGTTCATCCTGCCTCCTGATTGGTTCAAAAACAGGCGTGCACACATGTGTTTGCTTATTTAGCATATGTCATGTACTGTTTCTTATATATCCTGTGTGGCGTGGTGGATAGAACACCGTCGTTACTTCTGAAAGGTCGTTGGTTCGAATCCCGTTTGGTTTTTAATTATTTTTTTGTTTTCTGTATTTTTTTATCTTTATCCATTTAACTATTGTTTTCTAATTAACGGAAATATTTGCATGATTGATTTACAACAATTAAATATTTTAATTAAAATTTTTTTTTTAATAATTTAATTTCATTTATTAGTGTTAATTAAATTTAATTAGGGTAGATGTATCTGCTTTAGCAGGGAACAATTCCTCGCCTTTACTTCTTCGCCGCGCTGGATGATCACCATGGGACCCCTAATATCTATCACCTCGTAGGGATCGGGCTTAAACTTGGGGATCAGCTTGCCAGAAACATTATTCTTCATCAGGACTTTATCCCCTACACGGAGTTTGGACTCCTTTGTATGCCTGCGTCTGTCCGCATACCTTTTCATTTTCTCCTTGTTTCTGTTGTCAATGCCCCTCAGGACCGTATCGGAAATCTTTGCCGGGATTTGAGGCAGCTTGGTCGTACCCATATACCTATGGACAATGGACGCAGGGGTTTGCATGGTCGTACAGTGCGGGGTGTTACGATAATTCCACAGAAACCCATACATAACCTGTTTCCAAGGTTGTCTTTCAACCTGAGCGGCTGTACATGCTTTGTTCAATGGCTTATTGAAACTCTCGACATCCCCGTTGGCTTCTGGCCACAAAGGTGTCACTTTGCGGGGATGGAAACCCATGTATTTTGCGAAATTTGCGAACTCACTACTTTGAAACGGCGGACCGTTGTCGGTCTTCACTACATCGGGTATCCCTCGCGATGAGAATATCTTGTCGAGTACCGGGATTACAGTACGCGTGGCCGTCGAGTTGACAATCTCTACTTCTGGGAATCTACTGTAGTTGTCAATGACTACGAGCAGGTACTCTCCCTGAGGCAGTGTACCATTAAAGCCTACACTGACCTCTGACCACGGACGATCTGGTAACTTCGTCATGCGGAGCGGCTCACGTGAGCCACCACTTGTCGAGGCCTGACATGGAACGCACGACAAAACCTTGTCTCTAACTATCTGATTCATGTTCAGGAACCAGACTTTCTCCCGCAACAACGCGAGTTTTGCTCACGCCTTGATGGCCTTCATGAGCAATATCTACAACTCGGTTCTGTAGACTCACAGGGAGCACAATCCTGCCTTGCTTCACAACTATGCTTTCTCTGCTCACTGACAGTTCTCCTTGCACCTTGCTATAAGGAGTAAGGCCTGCCTGCTCTTTGGCTTCATGCCACCTTCCGGACCTAACTAGCTTTCTGACTTTACAGAGCGTCGGGTCTAACTCGCAAGCAACTCGCACCTCTTCAAACGTGACGGCCTTCGGCACTGAACTCTGCACTATGAAGCTAATGTATTCTTCTGCTACCCTCTGTTCGTGGCTGCTAACCATGTTCGGCAACCCAACGGGATGACGGGACAGGTAGTCTGCTGGGTTTTCTTTACCCACTTGGTGCCTAATCTCGAACTCATACGGCAACATCCGAAGCGACCATCTCTCGAGTCGAGCTGACAGTTTAGCTCGAGGATTTCCGTACATGGACAACAACGGCTTGTGATCCGTGTAAATAGCCACTCTGTGACCATGAACATACAAATGGAAATGTTCAAGCGACCACACTACACCTAACGCTTCTCTCTCTAACTGGCAGTACATTGTTCGGTCGGGGTCAACGACCTACAACGCGACCCTTCTGACACAAGATAGCTCCAACACCAATTGGGGAGGCATCAGTGTAAATCTCACTCTCTGACTTGGTGTCAAAATACGCTAGCACGGGCCGCTTACTCAATATCTCTTTCACCGCGTTCAACGCATCGGATTGGTCCTTTCCCCACTCAAAATCGACATCATGGTGGGTCAACTTTCTCAACGGAGCGATAATGGTCGAATAGTTGGGAATGAAACGAGCGCTGAAATTTAGAGTTCCAACTAAACTGTGTACTTCGGCGGTAGAGGTCGGATCTGAAGCTTCCAACAGAGCTTCTACCTTTTGCGGATCGGGTGACAGACCGCGCTTCAACAACACGAATCCGAAGAACTCTACCGATTCCTTGTTGAAATCGCACTTCACGAGAGTTAACGTGAGACCCTTCTGCCTCAGACACTCTAACACTGACAGTAGCGCTTTATCATGCGACTCCTGATCTACACCGAACACTACAATGTCATCTGATATATTTATGGCACCTGGTACCAGGGCCCTAGCTAGGATTTTTTTTTCTGTAGCCAAACAATTAGCCAGAATCAATTTTCATTAGCCAATTTGGATTCCTGTTAGCCACATCTGTAGCCTAACATTTTATGAACACAAACAGGCGATAAATAATTTTTCTTTTCTTTATTTTTTCACAAACTTTAAGATACGTTTTTCATGGTAAATACATCAGAAAACGTACTTATCTAGCGGTCATAAACCCTTGTTTATGTTTACCCTCATAAACCCTTGGTCATAACCGGGCGTTTGTTCTCTTGTCAAAGGCAAAGCAAATCGAAGCAGCCAATCAGAAGGCGCTAAATTCTTCGCTATGTTATACAGTTTGGGAAAAAAAATTTCGCGGCTAGCCCACCCCAATATTTATACAGTCGATACCGTTACTACGCCCACCTCCTCCCCCTATGTCCACGTGCCCCTTTTCAATGACACGTCGGCACCCATCACTCAGCCGCGTGGCTCTGCATTGGCCATAGCATGCAAGGTTACCCCCCAGTCGCCGACGCCTCGCCCCTCGCACGCATCCATCACAAGCCACCCGCTGCTAATGCTGCGACCCCAGCCATGTCGCATACCCACCGCACGCCCACAAGCCCACGTCAACCACGTCGCAGCGCACAACCACTGGAAGTTACCCGTTGATCTCACTCACCTAACGGGCCAGCATCGCAAATCCATTCAGAATCTCATTGAAGCAAACAATGATTTGTTCGCGCTCAATGATGCCGAGCTCGGGCGCACGCACCTTGTTAAGATGCACATTGACACGACAACCCATCCACCGATACGGCAGAAACCTTATCGTACTCCATTCAATTATCGCCACGCAATGGACTCACAATGCCGCCATTATCACGCCATCGCAAAGCCAGTGGGGAAGCCCTGCCTTTATCGTCCTGAAACAAGACGACCCTCTCGGCAGAATGGTCATTGACTACCGCCGTTTGAACGCCATAACCAAGAAGGATATCTACCCCTCCCTCGTATCGACGACATTCTAGCTTCATTAGGTAAATCGCACTTCTACTCAACCTTAGATCTTAAATCCAGGTATTTCCAAATACCGATGGCCCCCGAGATTGTCGATAAGACCTGTATAGCTACACACGACCAGTCATATTCACCTTGTCCTCCCGTTTGGGCTCGCCAACGCCCTAGCGTTTTCCAGAAACTTTTGATCATGGTTCTCTCTGACCTTCAGAACAAGTGTGCTATCCCCTACATTGACAACATCATCATCCATTCGCCGAATCAGCAGAAGCACCTTGCCGACATACAACAGGTCTGCCACCGACTACATCAAGCGGGTCTCAAACTCAACCCTGCTAAATGCGTTTTCTTGAAGCAGTCCGTCAAATATCTGGGACACGTCATCTCCCCGCACGGTATTACACCGGACGCAGCCAAAGTTACGGCAATCCAACAGCTCAAGCCGCCGGCAAACGTCCGACAAGTCAGATCGTTTCTAGGCATGGCTAATTACTATCGCGCGCACATCAAATCATTTGCAAACATTGGCATGCCGTTGACCACCGTAACCAAGAAGAATGCACACTTCAAATAGACTGACGACGCCGAGACCGCCTTTCAAGAGTTGCGAGCCAAACTCGTCTCGGCGCCCATTCTCGCATATCCCGACTAGAGGTGTAACGATAAATCATGAATAGCGATATTCACGATTTTTCATCCGAATCGTGATTCACGATTCATGGCAATGAATACCGTGAACGTTGATTACGAATTTACGATGGCCACTTCAGCACGCAATACTGATCGAATTTTGACCAATCAGAGCGCGAGGTTTATTCAGCGCGAGTCTACACTGTAAACACTAAACATGGCGCCCAAGAGAACGCTGGCAAAGCCGCCGGCTACTTTCAAAAGTAAAGTGTGGAAACATTTCGGATTTCCTGTAGAAAATGAAGTTATATTAAAAACAAAAACAATCTGTTGAGAGTGTGGGGCCGAGCTAAAATACATGACTGGAAATACCACGAACATGACGGCCCACTTAAGACACACCACCCCAAGCATGCCAAGTTACTATTATCAGAGGAAGAACCCACGCACGATCAGGCTGGGGAAACTTCGGGCAGTCAGAAGACACTGAAACAAGCATTCCAGCAGCCCTTCGCCAACTCATCACCACGAGCGACCGCAATAACACGTCAAGTAGGGGTTTTCATTGCCGAGGATCTTCGTCCTTACTCTGTGGTTGAAAAAGCTGGCTTTCAGAAAATAGTGAAACTTTTAGAGCCCCGATACAAGGTACGCTATGACTGCTACAGTCACTCAGTCAGTCACTCAAGTCAAGGGGCATTGTTAAATAAAATCATGATGGCATCCAACATTTTGATCAGATTAAATTAATTCAGAATATATAAATATAATAGGCAATAGTTGACTAGTAGTAGACATTTAATTATAATTATGATTAAAAATAAATAAATAAAATCTAAATAATATAACAAGATGTATATGATTAAAAATAAATAAATATAACAAGATGCATGATTTAAAAAATTAATAAAACTAAATAGATAAATATATGGATTATCTAAAAAAAAAAATAGATCTATGATCATAATGTATTATATTTATATAATATGAATTATTACCTTAATAGTAACTATGTAATTTCAGGTCCCCAGTCGCCAACATTTCAGTACAAAGGTAATCCCAGAGCTCTACAAGGAAACGAAGGCAAAGCTGTTGACAGAACTCAGAGATGCACCGATGATTGCATTGACAACTGATGGGTGGACGTCAAGGGCTACAGTCTCTTACATAACCATCACTGCTCATTACATGTCTGGTGATGACTGGAAATTACACAGCCGTGTCCTACAGACTAGGGCCTTGTATAAATCACACACTGGAGAACACATCGGTAATGTTCTCACCGATGCATTAGAAGAATGGAACATCAAGCGTCCCATACAAGCGATGGGAAATCCTGTAGTTACTGATAATGCATCAAACATGGACATCGCCGTCCGTGAGGCAGGAATAGGACCGCACGTGAAATGTTTTGCGCACACCATTAACCTCGCAACTCAGAGAGGATTGCAGACACCCGCAATGGAACGACTTCTGGGCCGTTTTAAGAGAATCATAAACTACTTTCATAGAAGTACATCAGCTGCAGCTCTGCTCAAAGAAAAACAAAAAATGCTGCAACTACCAGTGCACAAGTTATTGATAGATGTCAGCACGCGCTGGAACAGTAGTTACGACATGATGCAGAGATTCCTAGAGCAACAACCAGCAATCGTTGCAACACTCCTCAGTCCAGAACTCAGAAAGGCATCCAAGGATATTTATACCCTGAAAGATGATGACATATCAAATGCAGAAGAAGCCATTGCTTTGCTGAAGCCGATGAAATCTATCACAGTGATACTTTGTGACGAAGCTTCTCCCACGATCTCATTGATTCATCCTCTACAGCACCAGATCCTCCAAACCATGACAGCAGTAAATAATGATTCACCTATGACGATTAACTTGAAGACTGCCATCCGAAATGACATCACGAAAAGGTATGCTGATCCAGATGTTATTGCACTGCTTCTGTTGTGTACCTGTTTGGATCCCAGGTTCCGTGCATTCACACATATTGATGAAGGGCTACGTGCTGAAGTCTATGTGACACTGAGAGTCAAGGCAATTGCTTTGAACACAAAAATCCAACAACAACAACAACAAGCTGTACATACAGCTCCTGTACCGCTGGAAGTTGGAGCAAATGTAACAGAATCTCATCATCCGATTTCGGACCATGAAGAATCAGATCAATCTGTTGCATCGTCTTCCACGTCTGACCTTCATGGTGATTCTGGTGATGGTCAACCAGCAAGGAAGAAATCTGCACTGGAAGACTTATTTGGGAGTGGCTTACTGGTTACAGGCTTAGAGCAGCAGCAGACAATAGAAAGTAGAGTCAATGACGAAATTCGTCGATATCGTTCAGAGCCACCAATTCCCATCAATAGTTCACCATTAGATTGGTGGTCTACTCATCAACATGCCTTCCAATTACTAGCAAATGTTGCAAAAGCGTACCTGTCTATTCCCGCTACCTCGGTTCCAAGTGAGTCTTTTCCAGTGCTGGGGATGTGGTAACAGCCCAAAGGTCGACCCTAAGTCCTGAGCATGTAGACCAACTGGTCTTTCTCAGCAAAAATTGTGAACTTCTGTAGGCCTACAGAAGTTCCCAATTTTTGCTTGAAGGGGTTGAAAGCTTAACTAAACTTAACCGTTACATGCTAAACTAAGTTTTGCATATATGTGATTGAATAATTTCATCAGATCTCTATAGTTCACATGTAAATAAAGTTTATCTCAGTTAGATCCAAAATAGATATAGATATAGTTAGACAAAAATTTCATCAGTGTAAGTATTTATAACTTATTTTGGATCTACCTGAGATAATTTTTATTTACATGTAAGTTTTGCATATCTTGAAAGTTGAAACAAGACTGTTACTTGTTGCTATTTCATGCTTTATGACTAGTCAGTCTTTATAATTTACGTTTGTTTTTAATGTTGTTGCTTTTTTGACAACTTGCTCAATGCTCATTGCTGATTGTTCATTGTTCAATTTCAAAGTGCAATGGATATTAGTTTGGGTTGTATGTACTATGTACTCAATCACTCATGGAGTCATGGTACTACATTCTAGTCTTTATTTTTTAGAACAGTATTACTTTGTTTACTTTGTTCATTGGTTAATGTTTATGTCTATCACACTCACTCACACAGTCCGTAGTGACTAGTGAGTTGACATTGTTAGTTGGTGTTAACTTGACTTGCTCAATAAAGAATGTTCAACGTTCATTATATAAATTAACATACAAAACATATAGTGTTGATTTTGGACTTTTATTATAATCACACACATTGTAGAAAATAATTAGGTGTTTTTTGTCTGACAAAAAAATGGTTTTGTCTTTATGGAAAAAATCGAATCGTGATGCATGAATCGTGAATCGAATCGAATCGTGGCGCATGTATATCGTTACACCTCTAATCCCGACACCGACAAACCATACAAGTTGTATACCGATGCCAGTGACTTCGCAGTTGGAGCCGTCCTAGCTCAGGACGATGATGACGGTCACGAGGTCGTCATACACTACATTTCTCATCAACTCACCCCCTCGCAGGCACGATGGGGCATCACACAACGCGAGGCATTCACCATAATCTATGCACTAGACACCATTCGCCACTATCTTGCTGGCGCTTCCCTCACCATCTACACAGACCATTAGCCACTCGAGTATTTCCTCACGTCGCCCACATTGAAGAATCCACGCTTGTTACGATGGGCCACGATTCTCAGCGAGTATCAGCCGAAGATACTATACCTTAAAGGCGCCAGAAACGTTCACGATCAATTGTCCAGAATCCCTGCTGGACACGATCACGTCAGCCTTGCCGACACACCCAATCCGCAGAATCATTACCTAACCCAGATCGATGTACATGACGACACCCCAGAGCACATGCCTGCTTCGTCACCACAACACACCATCGAGCTCCACCCTTCCGCCAACGATCATGCGCCTCCCACAACCCACGTCTCACCAACCCCGCCGCCCACACAGACCACATGTGAAGTAACCACCGCAGACCCCATGATTGAGACCATATCGCTAGACGCCATTCGCGCAGAACAGTATCAGGACACACACTTGTGCAAGATTCGCGCTGTTCTTACCGCGTCCATTCCAGCACTGAAAGATCTAAAGTCCGTTGCACGCTACTTGATCGATGACGATGACCTTATCTATTATGCAGCTGAACCCACACGGCATGAAGACCCCAGTATGCAAATCGTCATCCCACACAAATATCAACACCTCATTACCGTGGCTCATCAAGCCGCACATCTCGGTTTCCCCAAGACGTATGCACTCATTCGCAGCCGCTTCTATTGGCTAGGAATGTACGCCAACATTCATACGTTCGTCCGTAGTTGTGTTGCATGCAACTCCGCCAAGCTCCACCGCATACCGTCTCCACTGGGGGCTGCGCCATTCCCAGATTCGTCGTTCCAGGTGGTGTCAGTCGACACCTGCCAATTTCCGTTGACACCCAGAGGCCATCGCTACATCATTCATTTCCATTGTACTTATACAAGTTGGCCAGATTGTTTTCCGGTACGGGACAAGTCCGCGCAGACCGTCGCTGACCTCTTGGTCAACAAAATCATCCCTCGACATTCCTACCCGAAGATCCTACTCTCCGACAACGGCACCGCATTTTGCAACCATGTTATGGATGCCCTCACTCGCCACTTCGGCATAATGGCAGTCCGCTGCGCCCTCTACCACCCCACATCTAACGCGGCTTGTGAACGCTTCCATCGCATTTTAAATTCTATGATCGCAGCATCGTTAACCGACAGCAGACTAACTGGGACTTGTTGCTCCCATCTCTGCTCTCAGCGTACTGCGTAAGCATTAACGGCACATCGCAACACTTCCCCTTCTACCTGCTGTATGGCAGACAGCCAATGCTTCTGCTTGATAACTTGCTCCTACCCCGAAGGAAGACGTATGACAACGACCCCATTCAGCAAACTCGAACGTTTCCATCAGTCATACGTCCACATTCGCAATGCAACCCGTGACATGCGTGCACAAAATAAACGCCGCTATGATCGCCGCGCGCGCAAACAGCATTTCAAAGCCGAAGATCCGGTCTACTACCACGACCCCGTACTTCAACCAGACACCACACGCAAGCTCGCATCGCCCTGGAAACCCTTTTATACTATAATCAAAACGCTGTCACCGAAGAAGTGCCTCATTCAACACAAGTCGAGCATGCGTCACATTACAACGCACATCGACAACCTCCGGGCAGCGCATCCCTCCGCTCGCTGGGACAAGCCCCGCCGCCCAGTGCCCGAGAAGGCACCTGCGCAGCCCCGTGCCGCTCCCCTGAGGCTACAGCCACGGCGGCAAGCTACGCTCGCGCATCCAGATGCAGCACGTGCATCCACACACTCGAGCGACTCGCAACCAGATTCTGACAGCGACGACCCTCCACAGCCCCAATCGGCGTCCGACAGTGACTTCAGCTCTACCGATCTCATTTTGCTGGCACGTTTCCGCGAAACACCACCTGCCGCACCCACCAGCGACGATTTCTCTGATCAAGGAATCCAGCCAGTGGTGCCCAGCCAGGAAACAACCACCTACGAAGTGCATACTACAGGTTCCGGATCCTGTATATATCCACTGAAACGTCCACGGACACCAGACCGATCACACCGCTCAGACACTGCCCGAAGACCCAGAGCACTCAAACGTTATGCTCAGGGAGCGCACCACTACGGCGTCTCTGTGCACGCCCGAATCGTCGCAACACGTGCCGGTAGTAACCCTATCAACGCAAGGCATACCGTTGCATCCTCCGAATGACGCCCCCGCCCGCAGCACCAACATCTGCCAATCCGCGCCTCCAACCACAACACCCGCGCCACCTTCACATGCAGATATATGCGCGATCGCAAGTCGTCCCCACGCTGCAGAAGCTCGCATGACGCCATTCAGCCTGTCTCCATGCCTCTCCGATGCTCGCCTATTAACAGCGCATAGCACACACTATGGCACACTCTATGGCGCACGGGGCCACACGTGGCAATGGGGCATGGCTAAAGCCCAGCCATAATGCCCATTATATGCCGCATCCAACTCGTGTCATTTTTTTATTGTCAGGACGAGCATACCGTAGTCGTAGAGCGCGGTGCACATTCGTAATCCCGGAGACTTCAGTAGCCCCGTACATCCCGGAAGCTCCTGCGGTCACGGTTATAGCATACCGCTTTCCTCGCACGTTCATGCATGCACATGACGATATTGAGCCTTTTACGGCTCGGTTTCTCCGTGTTTCGATGCACGATAGAGCTCGTATTATATAATATATATATAATAACTATAATTTAACGACGCACGCCAACGGTCTTATCGCGCCTGTAACCAACATGTCTACCTCGTAGCAAGCGTATTTACCTAGAACGATGGCAGCCGCCAATGCAGCGCCGCGTGCAACTGCGGATCCCCAGCCGCTACCGCCGCGCCCGACCACCGCTGCCGCCACATCACAGGACCCCGACGCCTCTATGTCTAGCAGCCCTGCCAGCAGGCCCCCCATCGCCTGGCCGCCGTCTGCCGCTACGACCACTACCCCTACAGCCTGGCGCACGACCACGACCCCAACCGCCGCCGTGGAATGACGTATTGATGTATTGATGTATTGCTGTATTGATGTGTCGACGTATTCATGTACTCACATATTGAGGTAATAAAGTTTCGACGTATCTCGTGTATTGCCGCGCTTTCTATAATGACGTCTTGCCGGTATCGCAGCACATAAATGTAGTGCTGAAATAGAGAAAAAAATAAAACACCATAAAATACAAAACCGAACAAATGCTGTCACACTTATAGCGTCCCTAACTTCGTAACTGTAACAGTCTTGCACCGTTTTGTCTCATATACGTCACCGTATTGCGTTCAGCGTATAGCGTATACCATTACCGGCTTCTCGGACGTTTCGCAGGCACAGCACCTATACCCCTGTGCGCGTTTCCCGGCACACATCCACCACTCCGACGCCCCGTCCTACTACGACAGCCAGGCCTCGAATTAAGTGACGAGAGGGGCAAGACAATTTTTTGGGGTCATGTGAGAAATTGCCTTGAATTTTCTCTAAAATTGATGGGCACTGAGGCAATTTTAAAAGGCATCGAGGCACTTTTGTAAAATAAAGGAAAACTCATAACAAATTAATACATCAACCTCTGCTAATGGAAGTACAGTAACAGGGTTCAACGTTAACTTTTTATTTCACTAGACCATCAGGCTAGTAACTCAGGAAAACCACTAGCCCTGACCTAAGTTTCACTAGCCCAGACCCAGACCATTGTTATGAAAAACTTTGTGTCATCGTATGAATTCTACTAAAATTTCTCTAAATTCCTTCCATACTCCTGTCCACCTTCCACCTTCACTTCGCCAAGCTACTTCGCGATCCACGTCTTACGGTACGAGGTTACTTGTATTCGGTTACGGTTTCGGTCGGTGTTTGTAGACATGTGTTTAGTATCGTAGAGTTGTTTGTTTAGGCTGTTAAAGTGCAAGCCACCTGTGACGCATATTCTGTGGTGTAATAGAACGCACGAAGAGTAGCTTTTATAATACTGTGTTCGTGTTATCTATCGACGGGACCCGACGCTACCCTTAAGGTGACTACCTCACACATGCTAGACCGAGAACCTGGAGAAGGGGAAGTGCAGAGCTTCCTTAGACCATTTCCTAATTCAAAAAGATGCAGAATATATCTCCTATAAGTCATTCCCCTGTGATTATTCAGATCATGACTTTATTACCACAATATCTGACATAAAAACAAAGCAGGACCCCCAAAGTGAATGGATTATGACAAGAGATATAAAAAACATTACAGCAGAACACTTCATATCAGACCTACAAAAAATGAATTGGGAAGGGATCTACAAAACTACAGATATCAACAATCAAGTGGCTATACTCCTATACAATATACAATACTGTCTAGAAATACATGCTCCAATGCGACACATTAAACAAGTGCCGCAGAACGACAGCACTCTTTCGCTCTCTCGCTCTTGCTCTCTCTTCCCTTCGCGCTCTCTCTCTCCCTCTCCCTCTCCCTACCACTACTCTCGTCTCTCTCTCCTCGGCTCGATCACACTCTCTCTCTCTCTCTCTCTCTCTTGCTCTCTCTTCCCTTCACGCTCTCTCTCTCTCCCTCTTCCTCTCTCTCTCGCTCACACTCACTCTCCATCGTTGTCTCTCTCTTTCTTTGTCTTTGTCTTTCTCTCTCCCTCTCTCTTCCTGCCTCTCTCTCTCTCTCTTTCTCTCTCACTCTTTCGCGCGCTCTCTCTCTTTCTCTCTCTCTCTCTCGCTCTCTCTATCACTCTCTCTCTTCCTCTCTTCTTCGCTCGTCTCTCTCCTCTCTCTCTCTCTCTCTCTCTGCGTGCTCCTCTCTCTCTCTCTCTTCCCCTCGCTCGCTCTCTCTCTCTCTCTCTCTCTCTCAATTTCTCTCTTTCCCGAGGCGGTAGCGGGCTGCCGGACGAAGCTGTAGCACTGATTGTCTATACAGATGTCTGATTGTCTATCAGACTGATTGTCTTATGGTCTTCTAACCCTAGCAAGACCGTTTCGTGAAGCTAGCAAGGCAGTAACCGTTTTTTATATAACTTCAGATAAATGTTTTAACTATAGTATATGTTATTCGGGTGGCACTCCGGCAGCCCATGTTTATTACTATGTTAACTCGGGTTCCCAGCAGCGCAGGATGGTAGAAAATTATGAAAAATTGTGCTTGAAAAAGCTGCTGTCCGGCCAGACAAGCTACCTGACAGATCTACTTGTCCTCCGTGAAATGGACAAGTACCGACAAAGGGATAGCCCTTATTTCGAACACTGGATGGTATCAGGAACCTTCTCAGAGAAATGTTCGTTGGAATCGTTTATGAAGTTGCCACGAGATGGCGCGTTACGTTTGAATGTCTTAAGATTAAGAGATGGAAGCTGGAAGCTTCCATCGGTATGTAGTATAGGCAACAGCACTATTTGCAAGACAGAATAGGTTAAGCCCTCATCCATTTACCTACGCCAAGCCTACAGGCTGAAATAGAGACGTGCCCCTATGTAACTAATTAACGCAGGCAAAAAAGTACACCATCACTATCACCACCACATGCACTGCAGTAGCCACTGTAAGTTAACATTACATTACATGTAACACACTGACAGTACAGAATGCCACTGAAATTATACGATTTAAGGAGCATAAACCTTCTTCAAGCAATTAGTTTTTGAAATTTCACTGTGACATTGTAGTGCTCATACATCCAGGCATTGTATAAATCTACTAGCAACCGGCAGTCAAATTCTTTCTAACAGTAAACAAATCCAATTTAACCTCCTCTTGAGGGTCAAAAGGTTATCAGACACTTACTCTTCGCATGTCAGTGGAAAGCACATTTCATGATCCTTTCAATAAAGCCAAAAAACTGGTTAGTCAGCCGCTAAAACAAAAAAGTTTTTCAAATCGCTCCGTCAGCACCATGTCCTCAGAAAATGTCTAAAATCTGCCTGTGGCCCATTGACCTTTGACCTGTGACGGTCCAATTTCGGACAGTGATGGCTGTTTGCCTCCATGAAGCTATACACCGACTATCACGAGCCTAGGTCGAGCCGTTTAGAATTTTGTGCCGGCATTCTGCATTTCCTCCCGTATACCTTAGTTATAGGAGGGAATGTTCCCCTTTTTTTACACCTCTTAACCTTTGACCTATGACCCCCAGCTTCGACATCCCAACTCGTTTTCGGATTACCCTCCGCGCCCCGGTCCCGAATATGCGTGACCGTACGTCGAGCCGTTTAGATTTTGTGCCGCACTGTTGACGGACGCACGGACGCTCGCACGGACGACGATCATGCGATTCTACAAGCTGCATCTGACTATGTCAGAATGAGCTAAAAACTATGGGCGCCAATGAAAAAGAACACAAAAGACACCCCCTGGTTCAATCCAGAGCTACGCAGTCTACAGGTGCAGAAAAAAAAGAGCGAATATAAAAAAACAGTATTAAAAGCATGAAACAAGAAGATTATGTTGACTACAAACAAATTAGAAATCGATTTAATAACCTTAATTCCAAGGCAAAAAACAAATACTACAAAAACAAAAGTAATGAGGCAAAATCACCAAAGATAAATGGAAACTCATTAATGAAACGCTTAACAGATGTAGAGATAAAAAGAGCTATATACATGAAATCAAATCTAATAAAATTATCACCACAGACTTAAAAGACATAGCCACATATTAAAATTCAAAATTCTTAGACATGGGTAAATTTAGTAACCCAATACCTCCCTATCTACAGAACATAAAAAATTGCTCAAGTCAGCATATACTAACACATCATTCTCATTCCAAGCTGTTAGTGAAGTGACAATATTAAACATTTTACAACAAATGAACTCGAAAAGTCGTCTGGTCCTTCAGAAATTACCCATGTCAGTATTAATGATGAGTAAAAATATCCTGCACACGCTCATATCTCAAATAGCATATATGTACGCCAAATGAACTCATGAGGAGTGAATTTGCGCTAATTTTGCAAACAGCTGAACGCAAACCCGTACATAAAAAAGGAGATAGAGATA
Organism: Priapulus caudatus; assembly: GCF_000485595.1. Lineage (NCBI taxonomy): Eukaryota > Metazoa > Priapulida > Priapulimorpha > Priapulimorphida > Priapulidae > Priapulus > Priapulus caudatus. The sequence goes on from NW_014578844.1 coordinate 45,393, forward strand.
ATCCAGAGAACTACAGACCTATCTCAATAGTTCATTGTTTTGGTAAGTTACTAGAAAAAGTATTATACACTCAAATCTGCGATTACCTAGAAAGAAACTCCCTCCCTACTATACAAAATGCAATTTGGTTTTCGGAAAAATCACAGTACCACTGACGCACTAATTACGACTACAGAGTACTGGAGGCACAATTTGGACAATAACAAATTTGTAGCGACCGCATTTCTTGACTTAAGCAAAGGTTTTGACAGCATATCCCACAAAACATTGCTTCAAAAACTAAAACAAATATGATTTGACACATACTCTACAACACTGATTCATGAATACTTAAGAGACAGAAAACAGAGAGTGAAAATTAACAACACCACATCAGAATGGGGGGCTATTGTTAGAGGAGTCCCACAGGGGACATTACTGGGACCGTTACTATTCTGCATATATGTACATCAACAATATACCAAACATACTCAAAAATGTTAACTGACCCAATATGCTGACGATACATGTATATATGCCACAAATTCAGATCCAAATGAGGCTGTTAATACACTGCAAATGAATGTGGAAAAAATTAAACAGGTATTCGATTACCAAAATTTACAAATGAACCCAGACAAAACAGAATTCATGCTATTTTGCCCCAACAGTAATAAAATTGTGGATACTAACAAAATTGAGTTGGAAATAAGTAACAACTCGATACCACAATCGAGAACAGTAAAATTTTTAGGTATGTATATAGATCAGCATTTAACGTGAAATGACCATACTGACTACATAGGTCTCTCTCCTACCCCTGAGCCATGCTGAAACAACCCCAAATAAAATCAATCCAAGAACAAGTGAGAAAATGTACACATGCAATTTATTTATATATATATACAAGAGCGTACAACGGTGAAATGCTGAAACCATGTTGCAGTATTAGTCGAATTAATCAACTTTCCGTTTTATTTTGACGATTCTTTGCAGTATTATCGATCAGCTGTCCTACCTTGTTAATATAAAACAAACGACTTGTCCCTACGATGCTCCTACGCTGAGATAATGAGCGGTGAAAATCTGGTATTTTCGCCAAAAACCATTAATCATTTAAAAAATTATAAAGTTGTTGTAGATTGATGTTTCCTGGTTTTCAATATTTTAATATTTATATATACGCAGGCTTTCATTTTTAAGGGGCGCGATCGCGCCCGCGCTCCACCGCGCACCCGAAATTGTGCCGTGGTACGTGCATCATCGCGCCTCATAAAAGTGGTTGAAATATCGCACACCAAAAGTCCCTTACTACTAGTAATACTGGCAATGCCACCTGTCACAATTATTACAAAGGTTAGCGACACACAACAATTTGTGGTGTGTAAGTAACTGAACGTATGACAGAGGTACAGGTTACTACCCTCTGGTTTATCCAACTAGACAACAGCATCCAAATACAGGTACCTACACGGTAGCCACAAGTTACCTGCTCGTTTTCCATTATACGTGGCGAGAAGTGGTTTTCTGCCGACGTGAAACAGTCGTAGGGCTGGAGGGGCTACATACGTAGCTGCTACGTACAAGTAATTTGGCTAGTTTGTTGATGGATTGTAATGATATTTCGTGCTGAAATATGCAGATACATGGATTAGAGTCTCTAAGGATGAAGATCAGAATAAATAAAACAAGTTTATTTTTACATCCGATCAACTCTTTTATTAATCTGTGTGCTAGTGTTGGGTTGTTGGATGAAAAGAATGTAATCATGTCGAAGCCATTGAATGAATGAAGGTGAAGATGAATGATAATCAGTGGATTGACATGACATCCCAATTTTCGTTTTCGATTTCACTCTAGACTGAGGATTGGTCATGATTCCATCATCACACCCCAAGAGGCATGATGGAGAGCCCTCAAGTTGCTCTCCATCATCCCTTTTGAGGGTGTTGATTTTTAGTGGAGCTCTCCATCATATCATACCTCTTAAGGGTGTGATTTTTTAGTGGAGCTCTCCATTATGCCTCTTAAGGGTGTGATTATGGAGCGTGAAAAGACCCGCTATGGTGTCCTAGGGGAGTCATTAGTAGTACTCCTGTACTTTTCAAATCTGAAAGCCTGTATACGAGTATATGATGCTTATTTATGCTCGCGCCAACGCAAGTTGCAACGCTATGGTATGTTATGTCGTTTCGGGTTTTCCGCATTCCTATCTAAAAACATGCGCAGTGGAAACATGGCGGTTGGCGGTGAAAGTGAAATTTGGTTCGGCTCTTGAAATTTACACTGTGCACAGCGAACTAAGGTATTGGTTTTAATAACAATGCTGGAATACTATAAGGTGAAGGTTATACTTAATACTAAACAAGGCAGAAATGCTTAGATGATCATTTTATTTGAGATATACGTAATTGTTCGGTAGTTTTTGTAGAGATACAAGATTTTCCAATGGATGGATGTCAGGCTGTGTATATCGACGGGAGTCACACAGCCTGGTTGGGTTATATCGGATGTAGAGACAAGCGGTTGGTCGTTTTAGAGAGCAAAGAAGGACGTGGATATTCGTCCTAGCATCAGACACCTGTTCGTATGCGCTATTCGTCCGAGCAGTTGTTGCGAATGCGCTGTTCATGTTGTATTACATAAATGTAATATAATGCTAGTCTAGGGAGTCACCTACTCCCTAACCACGCCTACTCTCTACCCCCAACCCTAACCCTAACACTAACTATAAACCGGCTCGGCTCTCTCATATACGCGAGTCATAGTACCAAACACTATCTATGGTGTATAACCACATACGCAACGCATGTATGCAGGGGCGTCACAGCCGTAGGGCTGCCGTAGCAAAACGCTACGGGCCCCCAGCCTAAATTAATTTAGAGCGTCTAGATTTCAAAATTTTGCTCAGCCCCCCAGCCCTTCACACTTCCTACCTCCGGCTCTCGTGCCGTGCGCCTGCGGCATGCAACATGAACAGCGCATGCGCAACAACTGCTTGGACAGATAGCGCATACGAACAGGTGTCCGATGCTCGGACGAATATCCACGTCGAGCAAAGAATGCTGCTTAACACAATACCATGAATTTAGTCTAGACTCGCAGACAAAGTCGAATAATATTGCCGTGAAATAGCACTATTTTCCCGTTGTACACTCTAGTCTAGGTATTATCAGGTACTATTAGCTCCTCTCCGGGTATAAATCTCCTGCCCCTGGTATTATTAGCTCTTGCCAGTCTTGGTTGTATGTGTAATTTGTAGGCAGTGTCTAAACGACCGGACCCGGTTTCGGAGTCCTGGGGCCGGTTTCACGAAGCGTACTTTACTTAAGTATGATTAAATCACTAATCATACTTAACTTCCTGTAATTATGATTAGTTAATCATACTTAAAAATCTGTTTCAAGTACATATTCCAACATATTTACATATTTAAGTACATATTTAACTAATCACATAAGTAGCCGACTTCAAGTTCAACATGAATCGACTGGTACTCGCTCCCCTCTCGGCTTAGTTACTCGATGGGACCTAGTGTAGTGCCTCTAGGGTAGACGACTACGGTTCGACAGACGTTAGTTCACAACGCGTGTCCAGTAGTAGGATTCAGAGTCCGCTCCTGTCGGTGTATTAAGGCAGGACGGCGATGAACACGTAGCAGATAACAGGTAGTACCAGATGAACAGAACACGGTGAGATGCGGTTAACGATACGGGGATATAGCTTTTATTGCGTGTTACTAATGTACAAATGATTCCCCTGCATTCGTATATGCAGCGGACCTTTTAATAGTTTTATTGATCCCGTCTAATATCTACGCGTCGCCGGCTCCGTCTGCTTCCCTCACGTTCGTCCTTGTCTTGCGTGGATCCACAGTCTCCCAGGTGTCTCCCTCGCAGTCGCTCCTAGCTCTACCAGAATGCCGTTCTTCGCCCGTTTTATTCCCCTCTCCCGTTCGGCTCTGGTTTACACCTACCTGAAAAACCGGTGCGTCTACCCTCTCTACAAATCCGCTGCCGTTCGCTCTCTCTCTGTTCCTTCCTCCCTCTCCCTAGACTTGAAAACAACTCTCCCTCTTTTCCGTCGTCCTCGGCTGCCTCTTCTCCTTCTCCTTCTTCTTCCTCTTCCTGTTCTTCCTGGACCTGTACCTATAACTCCCTCTTCCTCTTTCTCTTCGTCCTCGGCTGCTTCTTCTCCTTCTTCTTCTTCCTCCTACCTAGCCTGAAAATAACTCTCCCTCTTTTCCGTCGTCCTCGGCTGCCTCTTCTCCTTCTCCTTCTTCTTCCTCTTCCTGTTCTTCCTGGACCTGTACCTATAACTGCCTGAGCTGCGATTCTGTGCTCCTTTTATACCCGCTGGCAACACCCCCCCCCTAGGGCGTTGCGCCCTCCGTACCTGGCAGTACCGTGCATGACTCATTGCAATGTCGCAACCCGACCGCCCGTGCTTGGCACCGATTATTGCGTCATCGCAGGCAACTCATTTCTAAGTGAATATTCCTCGTTTTCGCCCGACAGGCGGCAGCAGCAGTATGATCCAATATGGCTGCGCCCAGGGGTGTGCGTGTTGACATATATTTATGTGCAATCTATATCTTATCCTCTCTTTAGTCAATATATATCGTTACTCTCTCTATACGGTGAGTTCAGTCTATTGGTCACGATCTAGTCTACTAGTCCCGTAAGTGATACACCCCCGAGATCTCCACACTAGTACTACCTACATATCTTCTAGTACTAGCAACTAATTATGCTGAGAGGGTCTATGTCCCCCGGGTACTGCCGGAACGTACCTGGGTACGGTCCGGTATACCGGAACGTACCCTGGCACTATCTAATATGCCGAACCGTACCTGGCCTACTCCACTAACGAGTCTAGGGAGTCGCCTACGCCTACTCCCTAACCCGAACCCTAATCCTAACCCTAACCCTAATGCTAACCCTAACCATATCCAATAGTGACCAGGGTACGTTCCGGCAGTACCCTGGGGCAAGGAGCTACATATAACAAGGAGAAGAAGCAGATTGGCTGTGTGCTTTTCGCCTCAAGGACGCCATTATGGACCATAATCAGCTGAAACGGCTGTGCAGATCCGTCCCCCAGAGACAATAGAACACTAATCTGTTCTGGAGCAATATGACCAAATATGCAAATATTTGGGCCAGATATGGCGGCGCTTCCTCTCCTTGTTATAACTTATATGTAGCTCCTTGCCCTCGGGGACATAGACCCTATGAGCACTAATTATGATTAGTGGATTTAATCATATGCCCCCGAGTAGGATAAACTATTGTGATTAACTTAATCATGATTAAAGTTAATTACGCTTTGTGAAACAGTCACTTCAATTTAAGTACGAGAAGTTAATCATGATTAGTGATTTAATCACGATTCAATACTTAAGTACGCTTCGTGAAACCGGCCCCTGAAAACTAAACAACTGGCTCTCTTCTCTGATTGGTCAGTTTCCGAACATAACAGGACAAATATATAATAATATGAATAGGACAATTTTTAATGCAAAACATAAAGAAATATATTTAATTCCGAACATAAACAAAAGTTACAGAACAGAAACAAATAAAATACAAAGCAATATACAATTAGAAAAAAAAACATCTTATGGGATTCGAACACAGACCCTTACTATCACGAAGCGAATGCTCTATACCGCTGAGTCACTTACTGACTTAGAACTACTTGGCAGTCGTAGATATAGTCATAGACCCTAACCCTAGCTCTAGTACTATAGGCTATAGAGTAACGAAGTGATGACGTCACGGTGGCATGACAATGAGCCTGCTGGTTCTACACAATCATATGCTCTGGTAGCCACAAGTTCCCATCTCGCTTAACACTACGTGGCGTAACAGTACGCCGTGTAACTAGTCGGAGAGCCTGGTCGGTTTAATGCTCTGGTAACATTAACTGTGTGTCGTGTTTTGTACCCGATTGTAACCATCATTCTGAGAGTCATTATTGCAGTTTTTATAGATTTCCAAAGGATGGAAGTGAAAAGCAACGGAAAAAAAATAAAATAATTAACAACAACAAAATTTAAAAAATTCATTAAATATTGTAAGATCGACTTGCTACCGATGCTTTACCGCTGTCTGCAGCGCACACACTCGTGTTTTACGTACGCACAACATTTTCACGCAGTTAACGTTATGGAGCCAGTGGCTTGTGTAGAACCAGCCCGTGCGTTGTCTTGCCAACGTGACGTCACACTTCGGTACTCTATAGCCCGCGTACATTGGGCTGCCTTCGGGTGGCACGATTTCTTCACTATGTCGGGACTAGATGCACCCGAACGTGATTTAATCCGAACGCGTAGTCCGACCGAGTTGTACCAAATCTCCGGAGGTTGGTCGAGCTCGTTTCAAGATGGCGGGCGTTAGTGGAAGGCGTTGGTAATTTCATTATGAAAAAGATTATCTTCGGGCAGTTGAACTGGAAATTTGTCCACTAACACCTAATGCTTGAGTGGACTCATCAAACTAAGCTGTCTGAGAAGAATTTGTTCATCATTGTCCATAATCATACTCAAAAACTCATAAAAACATGCTGAAGCGCGATTCTGTATGGGCGCCGCCATTTTGAATAAACCACGGTCGGTACTAATCCCATTCGGCTGTGATGGATGCCCGGTAGTCGTCTGGTCGGAACCGAGGTATCACAGCCGAAGGCGGCCTTGACTGCCGCAGTCAATGTACGCGGGCTATAGTACTAGTACTACTAGTCCGAGATTCCTCTGACCAATACCCACACCGACGATTTTGGTGGTTTTGGTGTGGGTTAGATGGTGTGGTGTTGGTGGTCTAACCCACACCAAAACCACCAAAATCGTCGGTGTGGGTTTTGGTCAGAGGAATCTCGGACTATAGTACTACTAGAGCTACTCTAACCCTAACCGGCCCGAATTCCCGTCACCTTCCTCTGCTAGGGCCCTGAAATCTATGTCCGTATTTGCGCGTGACATTTACGGACTCATATTACTTGCTCTCCGCAGTAAATTACCTGGAAATCCGTTAGTATTCCACCTTTTTTTGGGAACTCATAAATCACCTCACACAAGATCCGACATTGTTATTGACTGTACCCTACTGCCCTCTCGCGGCAATATTATGCATTCGCCGCCCCACCTCTTCCACTGATCTCTATAAAACATCTGGATAGGGAGTGTCTATATTCAGGCCGGTACGGGAGATTACGGTACGCATATATTTGCTAATATATTGACTATATCGCGCGTCAATAACTCAATATTCACAGAGAGTATAGCTAAGACATGTGTCTATAGGTATCTAGAATATATTATGCAAATGATCTCCCGTACCGGCTTGAATTCATATACTCTCTGTGAATATTGAGTTTATTGACGCACGATTAGTCAATATAGCAAATATATGCGCGCGAAGTGAATTACAGATGATTAAATTTCTAAAATTCTAGATACCTATAGACACATGTCTTAGCTATACTCTCTGTGAATATTGAGTTTATTGACGCGCACGATTAGTCAATATATAGCAAATATATGCGTACCGTAATCTCCCCGTACCGGCCTGAAGACAAATAGGCTACCTAATTTTAAACAAGCAAGTCCACGTAAAACTGTTTGACGCCTGGGATGCCTACATCAAACATGAGAAGACTGCAAACCAACTTCTCAACATATGTGCACACCTGAACGGGCCAACTATTGAATAGATACCGTATATTTTCGCGATATATAAATAACTTCAGTTGTGATGTATTTCTAAATATGCGGAAAAAGCTAATTACAGTGTCACTAATTGTATATTTTTGTTTAACCTCCAGTGCTGAATGATGTTTCGATTTTCGCGATATAAAAATAACTTCAGTTGTGATGTATTTCTAAATATGCGGAAAAAGCTAACTACAGTGTCACTAATTGTATATTTTTGTTTAACCTCCAGTGCTGAATGATGTTTCGATTTTCGCGATATAAATATAACTTCAGTTGTGATGTATTTCTAAATATGCGGAAAACTATTCAAGCTAACTACGAAGTTGCTAATTATATATTTTTGTTTAAACTGCTATAGTTGGTTTTTTGTAGTAACCAGAATTTATGTGCCCCACCCATGGTTGATTGACAGTACTTTTGCTGTATATATATATATTTTACTAGTCCAGGATATATATATATATGTACACATGTACATACGTATTATATATGTGTGTGCGCATGCGTCCATATATATATATAATATATACGCACGCACACAGACATATATATATATATATATATATATATATATATATAT
>NW_014578845.1:6720-8740 GCF_000485595.1 Priapulus caudatus
CCTCTCTCTCTCTCTCCCTCTCTCTCTCTCTCTCCCTCACTCTTCCCCCTCTCTCTCTCTCTCCCTCCCTCTCTCCCCCCTCCTCTCCCTCTGTCTGTCTGCTTATCTGTCTATCTGTCTCTCAATCTCTTTCCATTTCTCTCTCCCTTTGTCTGCATGTTTATCTGTCTATCTGTCTCTCTCTTTCCCTTTCTCTCTCCCTCTGTCTGTCTGTCTCTCTCTCTCTCTCGCACCATTTCTCCCTCCCTCGCTTTCCTTTACGATGAGGGGAGTAGGGGGGGGGAAGACACAGGGTGAGAGACAGCAGCCGCTATATAACTTCAAGCCACCATCACCCACCACAGGCACTTAGAGCGTTTCAATAAAATATAATGCTAAATAAATACGAAATCTATTTCCTCCCAAAGTCTTAATGTTTCTCTACTCTCTTTCGCCTATTATTGCCGAGAATTTCCTGTAAATGCCTATGCCTGTGTGTGTCTACAGACACTATATATATGTGTGTCAGTGTGCGGCAGCGTGCGCGCGGTGTACATGTGTGTTGCAGAGGAGCATTTGCACGGCATTTACAGGAAATTGTCGGCAATAATAGGCGAACGATAGTAGAGAAACATTAAGACTTAATAGGAAATAGATTTCGTATTTATTTAGCATTATATTTTATTGAAACGCTCCAAGTGCCTGTGGTCGTATCCGTACATATGATGCATATGAAATTCACAACATAATTATAGATAGGGTAACAGTGAAATAATAAAGCGTAAATTTAGGTAAACTGACGTCAGAATTAATATGGCGCGACAACAAAGAATTAAATTGACAAAAACATCTAATTTGATTGTACAATTGCCTTAATCCTAAATCCTAATCCCTAAAGACCTAATCCTAAATTCTAAAGCCGAAGCCTACCAGACCGCCGAAACTGTACCGCCGAAGCTGAGCTTTCTAATTCCTAAGTGCGAAAGAGCACCGAACAACGTATTTCCAACCAATTACTACAACCTTACCCCTTCACACAACAGTTAGAATACACGAAACAAGATTAACATCAAACAGGAACGCATAGGTGTTTGTAACGGTCTTATAATACATGACTATCTGTAACGGTCCTATAATGCGTGACCTTTTCTAATAACTATGGCGATATAGAGCTATGAGGTATGTTCGTCATAGTGACGTGATGACGGCAATTTCCACTGTAATGACGTCATTCCATCTCGGGGTGGGCGATCTTCGCTCTGTGTATGCGCACGCCATGGATGTTATGCAATTCCAGTCCGACCTCAAGTGATGCGAATCAGTTACATTTTACCCAGCTAATGGTAGCGATGAAATGTCGGCTGTGATGGCGTAGCATTGCTGGCGCGTATATAGAGAGAGGCAGCCGCAGCAATCAATGCTGTGTGTGGGTGGGGTGATGTGAGTACGGTTCTGCAATCAGCAATTGCTTGTTTGCTCGTCGCTCGTTTCAACGACGGCGACTTGCATTGCAGCAATAACGAGCGACATGCTAGAGATGTTAGAGATGTTAGAGAATGGTTTATCTATTCACTGGTGATGTGCGACTCCTAGTCTGAGTGCGTGCGTGCGTGGGTGCGTGCGCGCGTGTGTGTGTGTGGGTGTGAGTGTGTATGTGCGTACGTGCTTGCGTGTGTGTGTGTGTGTGTGTGTGTGTGTGTGTGTGTGTGTGTGTGTGTGTGAGCGTGTGTGTGTGTGTGTGCGTGTGTGTGCGTGTGTGTGCGCGCGTGTGTGTGTATGTGAGCGCGTGAGCGTGCGTGAGTTGACGCGCGCGTACATGTGCATGTGTAGGCGTGCGTGCGTGCGTGCGTGTGTAAGCATGCGTGCGTGTGTAAGCATGCGTGCGTGTGTGCGTGTGTGTGTGTGTGTGTGTGTGTGTGTGTGTGTGTGTGTGTGTGTGTGTAGTTAATGTTACTATATGCTCCACATATCTCACGCGTATAGTCTAATACTTGTAACGCATATATTAAAGTATTACACGACTATTTATTAACTAAATTAT
>NW_014578845.1:11450-13492 GCF_000485595.1 Priapulus caudatus
TCTCTCTCTTCTCTCTCTCTCTCTCTCTCTCTCTCTCTCTCTCTCTCTCTCTCTCTCTCTCTCTCTCTCTCTCTCTCTCTCTCTCTCTCTCTCTCTCTGTCTCTTTCGCTGGCCTTCTCTTTCTATCTCTCACTCTCTCTGTCTCTCTCGCTGGCCCTCTCTTTCTATCTTTCACTCTCTCACTCTGTCTTTCTCTCACGCTCTCTCTGTCTCTCTCTCTCTCTCTCTCGTTTTCTCTCTCTCTCTCTCTCTCCTTCTCTTACTCGCTCTCTCTCGCCCTCTCTCACCCTATCTCTCTAAATGAAGGCGTCTATGTTGATATGATCTATGAATTCGTTGAGAGTGTTGATGTGCGAGCCTGGCCACGCTACGCCTCCGTCATGACGTATGACGTAATGCTACATAATGACGTCAGTTAATCAATGCTAGATATCGTGGGGGAAATCATGTCTATATCAGCCTATAGCGCTCAGAGCTCTATAGGCTCTGAGAACTACTATATATACTAGAACTACTCTATATACTAGAACTATAGCTCTTCGCTCTGCCACAGGCCATAAATAGAACTGGTATCAACTACGTAATGGCGACAGTGAATCCATGCTGGGGATCGTGGGGGTAATTAAGTATATGTGCAACATGTTCTGCTTGCATCTATGACAAATACGACATACGAATATACGCTCTCCTATGACACTATTTGTCATAGGAAGATTCTTCCTATGACAAATAATTATTGGCGAGTTAACTTCGTTCTGCCTTACAGCTGAAATTCACTGCTTGCGTTCATAATAGCGCTCCTAAACTCCTATGATGCGCACAACACATACAACAATATTTGTCATAGGAAGAATCTTATGGAGATTCGAGTTATAGGAGAGCGTATATGCGTATATGTCGTATTTGTTATAGATGCTAGCAGAACAGGCTGCTATGTCAGGCTATAACGCTAAGAGCTAGCTCTAGAACTATAGCTCTTCGCTCTGCCACAGGCTATATATAGAACTGGTATCAACTACGTATATGGAAAAAACAAAATTCTTTACAATAGATTAAAGACTGTTGACAATATTAATATATTCTGAAAGCAATTTAACTGTACTAACTTAAGTTTTAGTATTATCGGACACAATATATGCAAGGTAGATATTTCGTGAGAGCAAACGGATGTTGAACGTTGCTGCTGGCATGAAGCAAATCAAGCAGCTTACTGTAATGCTGGTGTTCGTGCGTTACTGGCACACGTCGGTCGATGAGCGTAGACAGTGATGGTCGAAGACGCCTTCTATATTATAGACGGCTTTATTCTAATACATATGTGGCTACATACACAAACCCAATCGTACTCGGGTGGCACACCCCGCCTTCTCTCTCGAATATTCCTATCCTCCTATCGAACGTACCCATTTTAATGCGTCATCCTATTTCACAATCGTGTCTAATGGTGGTGCAATACCACCATTACTGCGCCACATAACATATGTAATTCCTCATATATATGTAAAATATATATATATATATATATATAAATATATTCATGTGATAAATGTAATTAGCATATGCCCCACAAGGCACGGATTGCGGCAGCAGCAATTAAGCTATGGGCAGGTTTACGGGGGAGTATGGAGATGCACATCTCGCTAGATTCGTAGCCTCCCATACTAATTGCTTCTACGTTCCATATCTAGCACGCGGATTGGTAATCGTTGATCCACCAGAGGGTTTCGTGAATCAGTCTTTTTCCGCGCACGCCCCCGTCTATTTCCTATTCCACACGGTGATATTATCATTGATGATATATCATAAGATACCATAGTCTGACACCATAATACACCTAATACCACTATAATACCATGATAAGATACCATAATCTCATGCTAGGCACCGCAATAGACCGCAATTTTATTTCACAACTGTGAGCTGTATGCTTGCTTGATTGCTTACTTGATTGACGCGCGCCCGCGCGTGTGTGTGTGTGTGTGTGTGTGTGTGTGTGTGTGTGTGTGTGTGTGTGTGTGTGTGTGTAGTGTGTGTGGGTGGGT
>NW_014578845.1:13502-16875 GCF_000485595.1 Priapulus caudatus
TCGTGTCGTCGTCGTGTGTGTGTGTGTGTGTGTGTGTGTGTGTGTGTGTGTGTGTGTGTGTTGTGTGTGTGTGTGTGTGTGTGTGTGTGTGTGTGTGTGTGTGTGTGTGTGTGTGTATGTGCTGCTTACAACATTGTGCGAGGGTACATGCGTGCGTGCGTGGGTTCGTGCGCGCGTGGGTGCATGCGTATGTGTGTGTGTGTGTGTGCGCGCGCGCGCGCATGGGTGCGTGTGTGTGCGTGTGTGTGCGTGCATGTGTGTCTGTGTGCGTGCGTGGACTGCTTACAACACTGTGTGTGCGTTCGTGTGTGCATGTGTGCGTGTGGGTATGTGCGTGCATGCGTGCGTGCGTGTACGTGCATGCATGCGTGCGTGCGTGTACGTACGTGCATGGAGGCGTATAGGCGGGTTGCGCACGTGCACCTGCTGTTGGCAACAGATACAGGATGGGAAATATTTCTAAGTTCATAGACAGTTCCCACAGATTATCGGAGAACGTGAGAGAGCGATGGGTTTGTACAAATAGCTTCATTATTGCAAAAATAAATAAATCACCGAGCAACATCGACGTAAGATGGCGGACAAAGCCTGTCACTACAAACTGCGCTTCGTCGTCAACATCATCATCGTCGTCGTCGTCGTTATCATTATCATCATCATCATCATCATCATCATCATCATCAACGTTATCATCATCATCATCATCATCATCATCATCATCATCATCATCATCATCATCATCATCATCACCATCATCATCATCATCGTCGTCATCATCATCACCGTCGTCGTCGTCGTCGTCGTCGCCGTCGTAGTCGTCGTCGTTGTCGTCGTCGTCGTCATTATCATCAACTTCATCATCACCATCATCGTCGTCGTCGTCATAATCATCTTCATCGTCATCATCATCATAATCTTTAAGCATAATATTTCTCTAAACTTAGAGATATCACCTCATTTTAACCAAATTAGTTGGTCAATTTGGCAGAGTTTTGCACCAGAGAAGTCACCATAGATGACATTATCAAAAAGATGAATAACACCTGATTTTAACAAACTTAATTCGTTATACCATGTTATACATTATATCCGAATATATACACAGACAAATTACAATTTTAAAAATACAAATAAACGAAAATTAACCACTAAAAGTGTGTGTGTGCTGCTTTTGAGACACAACTGACAACTGAATGTATAATAAAACAAATGTATAAATTTGGCATAGTTTAACCTGGTATTAACAAAGTTTTGGATTTTGTCCGCTAGATGGCTACATTCGCAGGAATTCGGCTCTTCTACCTTTCTGACATCACCCCACTGCTAAAATTATCGCCCGTATTAAGGCCTATTTATCTTCATTATATCTACAAATATAGGGGGATTTAACAAATATGGATAAGCTTATGTTGGTACACGACACACTGAGATCGGTGGCGTGGGCTTTATGCTCACCGCGGCGAAGATTACCGCGTCAGAAAATCGGCCTCGCCTCTCTTATAATATAGATATATCATGAGTGAATAATGACAAATAATGACCGCGCTCGGGAACGGTTATACTATTATAGACTGACCCCGCGTCACATGTCTCGCTCTGGCTAGAGTGAAGGCTCGTGCAAGAGTCTAACGTGATTTCTGTAATGCCGAACCTCTAGCGCCTGTTTCTAAAGCCTGTTTGCGCACGAGTAAGTAAGTCGATTTGTCTCTCGGTACTACGACTGCTACTATACATGCGAATACGTGCGTGGGATGATGGATGGATGGATGGATAGATGGATGGATGGATGGATGGATGGATGGATGGATGGATGGATGGATGGATGGATGAATAATTGCCGTCGCGTCGTGTTTTTTATTCCTTTCTCAACCACGACGTCGCCCTTGTCAAACACGACGTCGCGCATTTTCCACCACGACGTCGCCCTTTTTCAAACGCGACGTAGTCCTTTTCAAACACGACGTCGCTCTTTTTCAAACGCGACGTCGCCCTTTTCAAACGCGACGTCGCCCTTTTTCAAATACGACGTTGCCCTTTTTCAAATACGACGTTGCCCTTTTTCAAATGCGACGTCGCCCTTTTTCAACTACGACGTCGCCTTTTTTCAAACGCGACGTCGCCCTTTTTTAACCGTGTTCCATAAATGCAATCGTGCGGCGTGCGGCCCATCATTCCATCATCCCCCCCAGTCATTCATGGTATAAATATGTGACGACAGGCACATGCAAATCTTGAATGAAAATGTCAAGGCTGTTGATTTCAAAAATCCCTAATTTTATTCTAAATTAACTAGACCGTACAACCCATATTCTGTATATAAATACTGTGCAAAGCTGTGAAAGAAAATTTTCACTTGTTTTCATCGCTGTGAATCAGAAAATCAAATCGAGAGTTGCAATGTATGCTAGGAATTGGATAAATATGAAAGTAAATAGACCCACAGGTCATAATGGTAACACTTACCGCAAAGGAATTCTTGTTAGGGAAGAGGGGGTTGTCGTTGGTGAAGAAGTTTGTCTTTGAAACGGACAAATAACCGTAGTATAGGGCGCAAAAGCAAAAACACAAAATCAGAAGAATGAGGTAATTATGCGAGCGAGCGTAAAACTGCTCGCAAAAAGTGGTCGAAATTAGATGGGCCGCACGCCGCGCGATGGCATTTATGGAACACGGTTAAAAAAGGGCGACGTCGCGTTTGAAAGAGGGCGACGTCGTGGTTGAAAAGGGTGATCGACGTCGCGTTTGAAAAAGGGCGACGTCGTGTTTGAAAAAAAGCGACGTCGCGTTTGAAAATGCGCGACGTCGTGTTTGACAAGGGCGACGTCGCGTTTGAAAATGCGCGACGTCGTGTTTGACAAGGGCGACGTCGTGGTTGAGGAAGGAATAAAAAACACGACGCGACGGCAATTATAAAACAGAAATGTGCGACGTCGTGCGCGACGTCGCACATTTGAATCTCACGACGCGCGATGGCAATTTTGGAACACCATACCTATACGCGAGATCGGAAAGTCCAGCTGCGCTATATAAGTCACAGAAAACATGTAAACACTCGTGCGTTTTTCGTTTTTGCATTAACACAAACATGACCAACAATGCCAAATGACCACAATCATATTTGTAAATGTTTATGTAAACAGAAACGCACCTGTGAATTGAAGTACGATGTTAGTGAAGAGAATTATTGATCAAAAACCTGGACCAGTCCTATCCTACCCATGTTATAAACGGGCAGTTTATACCCACTATTATCTTATCTCAATGTGGCGGCCGAGACTATACGCACGGCGGCCGTGTGGATAAGATTCAATATGGCTATACGCACGGTGGCCGTGTGGATAAGATTCAATATGGCTATACGCACGGCGGCCGT
>NW_014578845.1:16900-28608 GCF_000485595.1 Priapulus caudatus
ACAAAGAAGGATTAGCTTACCCAACGGAGGAGCATATCATTACCCCGCAGATAGGCAAGGCATAGCTTAGCCGTACAGGAATGCAATATCGATACCACAGTAGGATACGGATAGCTTGACCAACAGAAAGATAGCTTACCAACAGGCAGCAGATCATACAGCAACGGGCCGATAGCGAAAGGATCAGCTTACCGCAACGCAGGAAGCATATCATCCCACGTAAGAAAAGGGATAGCTTACCAACAAGAAGGATAGCTTAGCAGACAGAGGATATGGATAAGGCTTAACCACAGAAGGCATATAGTGAATCATACCCAGAAGGAAAGACAGGCTTACGCAACAGAAAGGATAGCTTACCAACAGGAATGCATATGCATAACCCATAGGAAAGATAATGCTCACGCGAACAGTAGGATAAGCTTACCAATCAGGGAAGGAATAGCTACGGCGACAGGAAGGATCAGCTTACCAACAGGAAGCATATTCATACGCGCAGATAGGAAAGATAGCTTACGCAACATGAAGGAATAGCTCTACCAACAGGAAGGATAGCTTACCAAAACACGGAAGGAAGCTTACCAACAGGAAGGAATAGCTACCAACAGGAAGGATACCTACCCAACGAGGAAGCATATCATAACCAGTAAGAAAAGATAGCTTTACCGAACAGGATCAAGGATAGCTTACCACAGAAAAGGACTAGCTTACCCAACAGGAAAGGACTAACTTACTCAACAGGAAGGATAGCTTACCAACAGGAAGGAATAAGCTTACCGCAAACAGGAAGGATAGCTTACCGACAGGAACCATAGTGCATACCCAGTAGGAAGGATAACTTCACAGCAAGCAGGAAGGGATATGCTTACCAACAGGAAGGAATGAACTTTACCAACAGAAGGATAGCTTGCCCAACAGGAAGGATAGCCTTATCCAACAAGGAAACGAATATCATACCCAACAGGAAAGGGAACAGCTTTACCCAACAGGGGCAAGGATAGCTTACCAACAGGGAAGCATATCATACCCAGTAGGCAAGTGATAGCTTACCAACAAGGAAGCATATGCATAACCCAGGTAGGAGAGGAGAGCTTTACCAAACAAGAAGGATAGCTTACCAACAGGAAGAGATAGCTTACCAACAGGAAGGATAGCTTACGCAACAGGAAGGATACGCCTACCAACAGGTAAGCATATCATAATCCAGGTAGAAGATCAGGCTTAGCCCAACAGGAAGGATAGCCTAACCAAACAGGAATCATATCAAGTAACGCAGTAGAAAGATAGCTTACCACAGGAAGGATTAGCTTACCAATCAGAAAGGATAGCTTACGCAACAGGAAGGATACGCCTACCACTACAGGAAGCAATATCATACACCAGTAGGAGAGGATAACTTAACGCACCAGGAAGGATGGCTTTAACAACAGGAAGGTAGCTTACCGAACAGGAAGGAGTAGGCTTACCAGACAGAACCATCCATCATACCAGTAGGACAGGATAACTTATCCAACATGGAAGGATGCTTACCAACAGGAAGGCATAACCTTACCAACAGGAAGCGATATGCTTGCCAACATGGGGCCGGGGCGCGGGAAGATAGCTACGCAAAAGGAGAATATCATACCCAACAGGAAGGAACAGCTTACCGAACAGGAAGGAATAGCTTACCAACCAAGAAGGATAAGCTTACGCAACAGCGAAGAATATCATATCCCAGTAGGGATAAGACAGCTTACGCAAAAGGAGGACATAGCTACCAACAGGAAGCCATATCATAGCCTCAGTAGGAAAGATAGTGCTTACACCGAACAGGAAGGATGAGCGCTTTAGCCCAACACAGGCGAAGGATAGGCTTACGCAAGCAGGAAGATAGCTTACCGAAACAAGAAAGATAGCTTACCAACGAAAATGATAAGGTTACTCAACAGGAAGGATAGCTTACCAGACGCGAAGGATATGCTACCAACAGGAAGGATGAAGCTTACCATAACAAGAAGGATTAAGCTTACCAACACGGGAAGGATAGCTTACCGACAAGAAGGATAGCTTACCGAGGGAACAGAAAACCTGATAGCTTACCCCAACAAGGAAGGCATAGCTACCACAGGGAAGGAATAGCTTACCCAACAGAAGGATAGCTTACGCAACAGAAAGCCGATAGCCTACCAACGAGGAAGCAATATCATAACCAGTAGGAGAAAGATAGCTTACCAACAGGAAAGGATATGCCTACCAACAGGAATCCATATCAATAACCACTAGAGAAGATAGCCTACCAACAAGAAGGATAGCTTACCACCCAGAGACTGATAAGCCCTCTACGAACAGGAAGGATAGCTGACCAACAGGAAGGATTGCTTATCCAAAGCAGAAAGGAGCTGTACCACAGGTAAGGATAGCTACCAACAGGAAGCATATCATACCAGTAGGCAAGATAAGCTTACCAAACAGGAAGTGATGGCTTACAGCAAGCAAGGAAGGCATAGCTACGCAACAGGAAGGATAGCTTACGGCAGACAAGGAACCACATACTCATACCGCCAGTAAAGGAAGGATAAACTACGCAACAGAAGGATGGCTTACCAACATGCAAGATAACTTAACGCAAACAGGAAGGATAGCTTGCCAACAGAACGGATAGCTTACCAACAGGAAGAATAATCGAATACCCCAACAGGAAGGACAGCTTACAACAGAAATAGAGGATAGCTTACACACACAGAAGGATACGCTTCAATCAAGAAGGATTAAGATCATCAACGTGTTAATTGCTGACTCCAATCCAGGTGAAGATATAAAAACGTACAGCTGACGTTTAAGGATAGCTTATGCGTGCAACAAGAAGGGTCGCACTGCGACACTCGGTGACTAGGTAACTGGTAGTTCTGTGCAGCGCGCAACGTGACGGCGCGGCGCGGCCTGGAGGGTGGATCATCTGCGTGCGCCAGTGCAGAGAACGTTTCAACAATCTTGCACGAGGTCGCGACGCATGCACCCATAGGGCACACTATGTGGGGCGCTCAGCTCCCGGCTGTCACACGCTTCGAAGGATCGCTTTCAACGCTCACGCCGCAAAAGTCTGTACAGGGCACGGCAGACCAGTCCGACGGCCGACGGAGAGCGTGTGACAAAGCTATTGCTTGACGACTCAACAAGATATCAAAATACAGATACAGACAAAGCTACTAACACTTACATCTCAATGTACAGAATACAGACAAAGAGTAGCGTACACCTTACATATACCTGTACAGATACAGACAAGAGCTGATTTTTTTTTTCTAACACTTACATAATACATGTACACGCATACAGACAAAGCTACTAACACTTACATGTACAGATATCAGCATACAGAAAAGCTACTAAACACTTACATATACATGTACAGATACAGACAAAGCTATCTCACACTTACATATGTACAGGATACAGGATACACGAGACAAAAGCTTACTAACACTTAACTAATACAGTTGGTAACATATACAGTACATAAGCTACGAAACTTAACTATGATACCAGATAAGCAGATACGCCGATCAGAAAAAGTCCTATTAACACTGTACATCAATACATGGTACGAGATAGCACGACAAAGCTACCTAACACTTACATGTACAGAGTACAGATACAATACAGACACAGCTACAGATTACAGGATAACAGATACAGACGACAAATTAGCAGATGACAGATACAATACAGACACAGGATACAGATACAGATACAGATACACCCGGACACAAATACAGATACAGAATACAGATACAGACACAGATACAGAGTACAGATAACAGACACAGATACAGATAAGATACAACAGACAAGATAACAGATTACAAAGATACAGACATCAGATCACAAACACAGACACAGCAACAGATACAGATACAAATACAGATAAATATACAGATACAGATACAGAGTACAGATACAGAACACAGATACAGAATACAGACATATCAGATACAGACACAGATAGCAGATACAGATACAGAGTGACCAGATACAGATACAGATATCAGATACAGATACAGGATAACAGACAGCAAGACACAGCGACACAGACACAGACACAAGACAGGTTGAGGCGCAGTACAGACCACAGACAGCAGCAACATATGCCACAGAAATTAAATGACAGATATACAGATACAGATACTAGATACAGATACAGATACAACACAAACACAGATACAGACACAGCATATCAGATACAGATCACAAGATACAGATACAGATACAGAATACATGATACAGATACCAGAGTACAGAAGGATGGCGTGAGAGAATGTGATACTGCTGCTAACTAATATAACCAATCAGACAGGACAAATAGGACACAAAGACGCGCAGCAAACACAGACATAAGAACCACAATACAGACCCGAGGGCCGAGCCTGCGGGCTCAGGGCAAGGGGGCGAGCTGGCCGCCCAATTAGAATTTTGAGGCAAAATTAAAAATAGTTAATTGTTCTATCTAAAAAGAGAAGTTGTCCGCTAGTCTAATGAAGGCTGTACATGTACTCAAATTGCCTCAAATACCACCTCTGCTGCGATCTACACATTTTGCAAAAATTTTCTGTGGGAGGAACCACCTGAGAACCCCCCCCCCATGTTTCTCACCCCTGCGCCTTGAAACTTCTGGATCCAGCCACTGTCCGCCCTAGAATTGCTCAGGCCTACGCAGCGTGAGAAGACAAGGCGTCGGCCCAGTCGCGCAGTGCGATTAAGAAATCGACTGGGCGACTGCCTTGCCTTGTGTCAGGCCTGGTCCGGCGGGGCGACTACATAATCGGCTGCAACAGGAAAATAAAAATTTACCAAACTGAGGCCATAATAAAAATGTTGTTTGTTTGCCTCACGATGACCGACCGACCCGCCAAAAAGGGGCCGACACAAACATTTGTATTGACCTTTCCGATTTTTTTTTTTAAGTTTCCGTATGTGGCAGCCTGCGGTCAAACTCGTATCGCGGCTAAAAGTAGCTAGAGCTATGCACAGCCTGTGACGTGGCCTTGTTGCTGGGCGGCACTGGATTGAAGTAGGGGGAGGGGCGAGTGCGTTATTCGATTGTTTCAGCTTTCAGCTGCGTGGCAAGGGTGCATGTTCATATACTAGCATATATGTATAGGGTGGCGGGCACCGCTGGTATGAAGAGGTCGCAACAGCAAAAACTTCCATGAATCGCTGGATATCCAAACTTGGACCAGCAAACTTGCCTGGAAATCCTGGAAATCCGCTATAATTAATAATTTAGATATAATAAGCTTTAAATTATGGATCTAACTCTGACATAAAAACCCGATAATAACTATTGTTTCTTTCCAAAGACTAATTATGTGGCTGAAGAAGATATTTATTATTTACAAGTTTATTATTTTAAGTTCCCGTTTATGTTGTAATGTCCTGTTTATTTCCACGATTACGTGTAGTGTGGCGTGCGTAGCGTGCGTGTGTGATCTGGAAATAAAGATCATGCACAATTTAGCTCTGATAAACACAAGTTGTTAAAAGTATTTTTATATGTATATCTGTATTCACTGTACATATGTTACATTAGTATAAATGTGTAGGGCAAACATTAAAGGTATCTCCACACAAGCACACCTGAGCACGTAGACACCATTGCTGAATTTGAAAAAGACGCGCCCTCTCAAGAAAAAGCCAAACCAAACTTTTCAGGCTGGTCGGGTGAGGGCAAACAAAAAATTGTTTAATTTGGCCTGATATATTTTGTTATTCTCTAACATGAACCATTCTACATATTCTAATGAAATTCAATGGTAAATTTGAATCAATTAAGACTAAAAATAAGTCAAATTCCGAGAGCGCTAAAGTTCATCGCCGAAGTAACAACAAACTCTCAATGTTGTTTGTGTCGAGTTTTCCAGGATCATGCTGTTAAACCTTTGCTCTTAATTCGATAATACTGGGCATCCCGACCAAATCAGGCGATCGCGTGTAATTAAATATGATAATTTATTAAGGAATAATGGGCGTCTTAGGCAGAGACCGCTGATCTTTGATGTGTTTGATCGTTGATTTTTGATCTTTGATTGATTTGATTGATTTTGAGATTGATCTTCATGGACTTGTTTCCGAATTTACTATCGCATCAGGTATCGACGAAAGTAAAAAAATTATAAGTTTTTAAGAATCCGCCCTCCCGGACCCCTATAAAAACGTCACACATCCGGAGTCTCCATTCCCATTATGCTAGTGGACAGAAATACTGCGACCAGTTCCTACTGACCGAGGACCAGTACATTCTCAGAGGTACTGGTCCTGCTGGACCAGTGCCTCCAATTATCATTTTTTCACCCTTGGCTACGGCCCTTGCAGACGTAGACAGAAAGTACACACACACAGAGTAGTATGAGAGAACCTGATTACAGTCATAGATACAAACACAGAACATGAGAGCTGTAATCTGCTGGCTACTATAACAGCATTGACATATATCCCTCCAGAATTGTTTTTACACACACAACACACACACAGCGCACACACACACACACACACACACACATCCACACACACACACACACACACACACACACACACACACAGCACACCAACACATCGTATAGATATCAAAGCCTATAATACATTATTATTATTAGCATTAATAATTACGTCATTATTAGTTATTAATTACGTCATGAATACAGTATATAATGCATTGTAATAGGCTATTGCAGATATATCATGCTAGCAGTAATAAACCCAGACAATTAGAAACAGGTCTGCGATCTATCAAACTATTGATCCTAGATCCGAGTAGTGAGCACGCAGAAAGCAAAAAAACATACCACACGCACGAAGCCATCATACTGAAATTGAAAGATATCTAGAATGGCAATCAGAGTAAATAAAACAACCCAATTTTTATAATTCATCTTACAGGTTTTAATTTTTTAGAACAAAACATTAATTTTTAAACAGAATTTCATTTACTCTTGCTGGCAATGTAAACCATCGCGTGATCTATAAAAATATACACTGTGTGGGATAACAATGGATGCGCCTGCTGTACAATTGAGTAAAATATATTGGAGAATGAAATACAGGTACATTGTCATAGAGCCAAATCAGAAGTCCCCGGCCCGCCACGATTGGAAAAGTGACTATACGCACGGCGGCGTGTGGCGACTCAATATCGCTAAGCGCAGGGCGGCCGTGCATGATAAGATTCAAGTATGGCTATACGCACGGCGGCCGTAAGGCGACATCAATTATGGCTAGCGAATGAAGGAAGGGGAGAAGGGAGAAGCTGGTGGAGAAGAGGAAGGGGAGAAGGGAGAAGGTGATGAGAAGGAGGAAGGGAGAAGGTGGTGCGAAGACAGGAGGAAGGGGAGAAGGAAAAAGGTGATGAAAAGGAGGAGGGGAAAGCTGGGGAGAAGGAGGAGGGAAGAAGGGAGAAGGTGTTGGAAGAAGGAGGAGGGGGAGAAAGCTGGTGGGAGAAGGAGGAGGGGGAGAAGTGTTGGAGAAGGAGGAAGGGAGAAGCCGGTGAGAAGGAGAAAGGGGAGAAGGAAGAAAGGTGGGGGTGGAGAAGGAGGAGGGGAGAAAGCTGGTGGAGAAGGAGGAGGCGAAGATGGAGAAGTGTTTGGAGAAGGAGGGGAAAGCTGGTGGAAAAGAACGAGGGGAGAAGGCTGGTGGAGAAGGAAAGGAGGAGAAAGAAATGAGGTGGTGGAGAGGGGACAAGCTGGTGGTGTGGTGTTGTGACACCGGGGATACGATAGAAGGAGCGGGCAGAAGGAGAAGGTGTGAGGAGGGGGAGAAGCTGTGGAGAAGGAGGAGTGGAGAAGCTGTGTGGAGAAGGAGAGGGAGAAGGGAGCTGGGTGGAGGAGGAGGGGAGAAGGGAGAAGCTGGTGGAGAAGGAGGAGGGGAGAAGCTGGTGAGGAGGAGGGGGAGAAAGGGAGAAGGTGGTAGAGAAGGAGCGGGAGAACTGGTGGAAGAAGGAGGAGGGGGAGAAAAGGGAGAAGGTGGTGAGGAGGGGGAGAAGGGAGAAGGTGGTGGAGAGGGAGGAGAACGGAGAGGTGGTGGAGGAGGGGGAAGAAAGGGAGAAGGTTGTGGAGAGAAGGAGGCGATGAGAAGCTGTGGAGAAGGGAGGGAGGGGAGAAGGGAGAAGTGGTGGAGGAGGAGGAGAAGGGAGAAGGTGGTGGAGGAAGGGGGAGAAGGGAGAGGATGCTGAGGGGGAGAAGGGAGAGGATGCTGAGGGGGAGAAGGGAGAAGGTGGTGGAGGTAGGGGGAGAAGGAGAAGGTGGTGGAAGGAGAGGAGAAGGAGAAGGTGGTGGAAAGGGGGAGAAGGGGAGAAGGTGGTGAAGGCGGGGGAGAAGCTGGTGGAGAAGGAGGAGGAGAGGAAGGAGGGGAGAAGGGAGGCTGGTGAGGAGAAGAGGGGAAAGGAGAAGGGGATAAGGAGGGGAGAAAGGAACTGGTGGAGGAGAGGGAAGAAAGGAGGAAGTGTGGAGGGGCAGAGAAGCTGGTGGAGAAGGATGGAAGGGAGACAGGGAGAAGGTGGTGGAGAAGGAGGAGGGGAGAAGCTGGTGGAGAAGGAGGAGGGGAGAAGCTGGCGGAGAAGGAGGAACAGGGGACGAAGGGAGAAGGTGGAGTGGAGAAGGAGGAAGGGAGAAGCCCTGGTGAGAAGGAGGAAGGGGAGAAAGGAAGAAGGTGGTTGAGAAGGAGGAGGGGAGACACTGTGAGAGAAGGAGGAGGGAGAAGGGGGAAGGTGTTGCAAGCAAGGAGGAGGGGGAGAAGCTGTGGAGAAGGAGGAGGGGGAGAAGAAGAGAAGGTGTGGAGAAGGAAGGGGAGAAGCTGGTGGAGAAGGGAACGGAGGGGGGAGAAGGGAGAAGGATGGTGGAGGAGCGGGAGAAGCTGGTCAGAGAAGGAGGAAAGGGGAGAAGCTGGTGCGAGAAGGAGGAAAGCGGAGAAAGAGGGGAGACAGGAGCTGGCGTGGGGAGGAGGAGGAGAATGAGAAGCTGTGGAGAAGGAGGAGTGGGAGAAGGGAGAAGGTGGTGGACGAAGGAGGAGGGGAAGAGGCTGGTGGAGAAGAGGAGGGGGAGAAGGGAGAAAGGGTGGTGAGGAGGGGAAGAAGCTAGTGAAAGGAGGAAGGAGAGAAGGCGAGGGGACAAGGGAGCTGGTGGAGAAGGAGGGGGGAGAAGGGGATAAGGAGGGGGAAGAAAGGAGCTGGTGGAGGAGGAGGGGAGAAAGGAGAGGGGCTGGAGGAGGGGGAGAAGCTGGTGGAAGAAGGAGAAGCGGGAACGAAGGAGAAAGGTGGTGGAGAAGGAGGATGGCAGAAGGCTGGTGAGGAGGAGCGGGGAGAAGCTGGTGGAGAAGGAGGAAGGGATGAAAGGACGGAGAGAAAGGGAGCGGCTGGAGGTGGAGGGACGAAAGGAGAAGGCTGGCGGAGAAGGAGGAGGGGAGCGAAGCTGTCGTAGGCCTTCCCTCCTTCTCCACCAGACTTCTGCTTCACCACCGAGCTCTACCAGCTTCTCCCCTCCTCTCCACGCAACCTTCTCCCTTCTCGCCCCTCCTCCTTATCCACCAGTTCCGGCCTTCTTCTCCAGCGGACACCTTCTCTCTCTGCCCGGCTCCTCCTTCTCTCACCGCTATCTCCCTCCTCCTTCATCGCAATACCGTCTCCCTTCAGCTCCTGCCCCTACTCACCAAGCTCTCCCTTGCTCCTCTGCCACCACCTTGTTCCTTTCTCCCTTCGCTCCTTCTCCACCAGCTTCTCACGACTTCCTCAGCTTCCCACCACCTTCTCACCTTGCTCCCTTCCTCCTTCTCAGACACCAGCTTTTCCCCTCCTACCATTCTCCTGCCACCCCAGCTTCTCCCCTCCTCCTTCTCCCACCAACTTACTCACCTTCTCCGCTTCCTCTTCTCCGCCAGCTTCTCCCCCTCGCTCCATTCTCCAACACCCTTCTGCCGCTTCACGGTGCCCTCCCCCTCTCCACAGCTTCTCCCCATTCTCCATTCTCCCACCACTTGTGTCCTTCTCCCTCCTCCCTATACTCCACCCAGTCTCCCTTCCTCCTTCTTCAGCCACCGTCTCCCTTCTCCCCTTCCCGCTTCTCCAACCAGCTTTTCCCCCTCCTCCTTCTCACAGCAGCTCTGCGCCCTCCTCCTATCTCCACCACCTTCTCCCTTCTCCCGCTTACCTCCTTCTCTCACAGCTATCTCACCCTCACCTCACCACCTTCTCTTTCTCCCGCCTGCCCCTCCAGCACAGCTCCCTTCTCCCCGCTCGTTAACCCTTCTCGCTTCTCCCCTGCCTCCTCCACCACGTCCCTTCTCACCCCTCCTTCGCATCGCTTCCTCCTCCTCCACCAGCTTCATCCCTTCTCCCCCTCCTCCTTCTCCACCAGTTTCTCCCCGCCTCCTTCTCCCACAACCTATCTCGGCCTTTCCCCCTCCTCCTTTCCACCAGCTTCTCCCCCATCCTGCCTCCAGCCAGCTTCTCCCCTCCTTCTCTCACCAACCTCTCTCTCCCCCTCCTCCTCCACCAGCTTCTCCCTCCTCATTCTCCAACACGCTTACTCGCCTTCTCCCTGCCTCCTTCTTCACCAGCTTCTCCCCTCTTTCCCACCACCGTCTTCCCTTCGCCACCAGCTTCTCCCTTCTCCCCTTGCCTGCATTCCTAGCCAATATTGAGTCGGCCATAAGTAGCTTTGTCTGTATCTGTACATGTATATGTAAGTGTTAGTAGCTTTGTCTGTATCTGTATCTGTACATGTAAGTGTTAGTAGCTTTGTCTGTATCTGTACATGTATATGTAAGTGTTAGTAGCTTTTCCTGTATCTGTATCTGTACATGTAAGTGTTAGTAGCTTTGTCTGTATCTGTACATGTATATGTAAGTGTTAGTAGCTTTGTCTGTATCTGTACATGTATATGTAAGTGTTAGTAGCTTTGTCTGTATCTGTACATGTATATGTAAGTGTTAGTAGCTTTGTCTGTATCTGTACATGTAGATGT
This sequence comes from Priapulus caudatus, assembly GCF_000485595.1. Lineage (NCBI taxonomy): Eukaryota > Metazoa > Priapulida > Priapulimorpha > Priapulimorphida > Priapulidae > Priapulus > Priapulus caudatus. The sequence goes on from NW_014578845.1 coordinate 27,886, forward strand.
AAGTGTTAGTAGCTTTGTCTGTATCTGTATTTGTATTTGTTAGTGTCAAGCAATAGCTTTGTCACACGCTCTCCGTGTCTCCGTGCCTGACAGATTTTGCGGCGGAGCGTGAAGCGATCTTCGGAGGTGTGCAGCCGGAGCTGAGCGCCCACTATGTGCCCTATGGCGTCGACGTGCAGATTGTTGACGTCCTGCACGGGCACGCAGATGATCCAGCCCTCAGCCGCGCCGCCGTCACGTGCGCGCTCACAGAACTCACCGACTGTCACCGAGTGTCGCAGGGACCCTTTTTGTTGGTAAGCTATCCTAAACGTCAGCTGTACGTTTTTAATCTTCACGGTTGAGTCACAATTAACACTGATAGATCTATCCTTCTTGTTGGTAAGCTATCCTTCTTGTTGGTAAGCTATCCTTCCTGTTGGTAAGCTGTCCTTCCTGTTGGGTATGATATTCTTCCTGTTGGTAAGCTATCCTTCCTGTTGGCAAGCTATCCTTCCTGTTGGTAAGTTATCCTTCCTGTTGGTAAGCCATCCTTCCTGTTGGTAAGTTATCCTTCCTACTGGGTATGATATGGTTCCTGTTGGTAAGCTATCCTTCCTGTTGGTAAGCTATCCTTCCTGTTGGTAAGCTATCCTTCCTGTTGGTAAGCTATCCTTCCTGTTGGTAAGCTATCCTTCCTGTTGGTAAGCTATCATTTCTGTTGGTAAGCTATCCTTCTTGTTG